>NC_063438.1:28822908-28951405 GCF_020379485.1 Brassica napus | reverse complement strand
TTAAATGGTGGACTAACCACTATAAAAATCGCTATTCTCTAGAAACAAGGAGACAAAAAAGGTTTCCAAACCTCTTTGACCTCATATATGTTAGTGAAGGATGCAACTATGCATTAAAACAAAATTTCATATTTTTGAATTTTTCTCAAAATATGGGCTAACCCCTACGAAAATACTGAATTTTTCGGTAAATGCTCTAATAATGAAGCATATGATCTTTGGGTTGTTTTAAAATTTCTAAACACATTCTACATTTGTATTAATGTATATTAAACTCATTTTCATGGTACATGGGCATCGTTTTAATTTTTTGTCAATTAATAGTAAAACTTCATAATACTCCCTAAATTGGTGGACTAACCACTATAAAATAGCTATTCTCTAGAAACACGGAGACAAAAAGGTTCCAAACCTCTTTGACCTTCATCATATGTTAGTGAAGGATGCAAAATGCATTTAAAACAAATTTCATATTTTGAATTTTTCTCAAAATCTATGGGCTAACCCCTACGAAAATACTGAATTTTTCGGTAAATGCTCTAATAATGAAGCATATGATCTTTGGGGTGTTTTAAAATTTCTAAACACATTCTACATTTGTATTAATGTATATTAACTCATTTTCATGGTACATGGCATCGTTTTAATTTTTTGTCAATTAATTAGTAAAACTTCATAATACTCCTAAATTGGTGGACTAACCACTATAAAATCGTATTTCTAGGGAAATGGAGAAACAAAAATTCCAAACCTCTTTGACCTTCATCATATGTTAGTGAAGGATGCAACTATGCATTAAAACAGATTTTTATTTTTGAATTTTTCTCAAAATCTATGGGCTAACCCTACGAAAATACTGATTTTTCGGTAAATGCTCTAATAATAAAGCATATGATCTTTGGGGTTGTTTTAAAATTTCTAAACACATTCTACATTTGTATTAATGTATATTAAACTCAGTTTCATGGTACATGGGCATCGTTTTAATTTTTGTCAATTAATTTAGTAAAACTTCATAATACTCCCTAAATTGGTGGACTAACCACTATAAATCGCTATTCTCTAGAAAAACGGAGACAAAAAAGGTTCCAAACCTCTTTGACCTTCATCATATGTTAGTGAAGGATGCAACTATGCATTAAAACAAAATTTTCATATTTTTGAATTTTTCTCAAAATCTATGGGCTAACCCCTACGAAAATACTGAATTTTTCGGTAAATACTCTAATAATGAAGCATATGATCTTTGGGGTTGTTTTAAAATTCTAAACACATTCTACATTTGTATTAATGTATATTAAACTCATTTTCATGGTACATGGCATCGTTTTAATTTTTTGTCAATTAATTTAGTAAAACTTCATAATACTCCCTAAATTGGTGGACTAACCACTATAAAATCGCTATTTTCTAGAAAACGGAGACAAAAAAGTTCCAAACCTCTTTGACCTTCATCATATTGTAGCGAAGGATGCAACTAGGCATTAAAACAAAATATTCATATTTTTGATTTTTTCTCAAAATCTATGGGCTACGAAAATACTGAATTTTTCGGTAAATGCTCTAATAATGAAGCATATGATCTTTGGGGTTGTTTTAAAATTTCTAAACACATTCTACATTTTATTAATGTATATTAAACTCATTTTCATGGTACATGGGCATCGTTTTAATTTTTTGTCAATTAATTTAGTAAAACTTCATAATACTCCCTAAATTGGTGGACTAACCACTATAAAATCGCTATTCTCTAGAAACGAGAGACAAAAAGGTTCCAAACCTCTTTGACCTTCATCATATGTTAGTGAAGGATGCAACTATGCATTAAAACAAATTTTCATTTTTGAATTTTCTCAAAATCTATGGCTAACCCTACGAAAATACTGAATTTTTCGGTAAATGCTCTAATAATGAAGCATATGATCTTTGGGGTTGTTTTAAAATTTCTAAACACATTCTACATTTGTATTAATGTATATTAAACTCATTTCATGGTACATGGGCATCGTTTTAATTTTTGTCAATTAAATTAGTAAAACTTCATAATACTCCCTAAATTGGTGGACTAACCACTATAAAATCGCTATTTCTAGGGAAATGGAGATAACAAAAGTTCCAAACCTCTTTGACCTTCATCATATGTTAGTGAAGGATGCAATTATGCATTAAAACAGATTTTTCATATTTTTGAATTTTTCTCAAAATCTATGGGCTAACCCTACGAAAATACTGATTTTTCGGTAAATGCTCTAATAATGAAGCATATGATCTTTGGGGTTGTTTTAAAATTTCTAAACACATTCTACATTTGTATTAATGTATATTAAACTCACTTTCATGGTACATGGGCATCGTTTTAATTTTTTGTCAATTAATTAGTAAAACTTCATAATACTCCCTAAATTGGTGGACTAACCACTATAAAATCGCTATTCTCTAGAGGAAACGGAGACAAAAAAAGGTTCCAAACCTCTTTGACCTTCATCATATGTTAGTGAAGGATGCAACTATGCATTAAAACAGATTTTTCATATTTTTGAATTTTTCTCAAAATCTATGGGCTAACCCCTACGAAAATACTGAATTTTTGGTAAATGCTCTAATAATGAAGCATATGATCTTTGGGGTTGTTTTAAAATTTCTAAACACATTCTACATTTGTATTAATGTATATTAAACTCATTTTCATGGTACATGGGCATCGTTTTAATTTTTGTCAATTAATTTAGTAAAACTTCATAATACTCCCTAAATTGGTGGACTAACCACTATAAAATCGCTATTCTCTAGAAAAACGGAGACAAAAAGGTTCCAAACCTCTTTGACCTTCATCATATGTTAGTGAAGGATGCAACTATGCATTAAAAAAAAATTTCATATTTTTGAATTTTTCTCAAAATCTATGGGCTAACCCCTACGAAAATACTGAATTTTTCGGTAAATGCTCTAATAATGAAGCATATGATCTTTGGGGTTGTTTTTAAATTTCTAAACACATTCTACATTTGTATTAATGTATATTAAACTCATTTCATGGTACATGGGCATCGTTTTAATTTTTTGTCAATTAATTTAGTAAAACTTCATAATACTCCCTAAATTGGTGGACTAACCACTATAAAATCGCTATTCTCTAGAAAACGGAGACAAAAAGGTTCCAAACCTCTTTGACCTTCATCATATGTTAGTGAAGGATGCAACTATGCATTAAAACAGATTTTTCATATTTTTGAATTTTTCTCAAAATCTATGGGCTAACCCCTACGAAAATACTGAATTTTCGGTAAATGCTCTAATAATGAAGCATATGATCTTTGGGGTTGTTTTAAAATTTCTAAACACATTCTACATTTGTATTAATGTATATTAAACTCATTTTCATGGTACATGGGCATCGTTTTAATTTTTTGTCAATTAATTTAGTAAAACTTCATAATACTCCCTAAATTGGTGGACTAACCACTATAAAATCGCTATTCTCTAGAAACACGGAGACAAAAAAGGTTCCAAACCTCTTTGACCTTCATCATATGTTAGTGAAGGATGCAACTATGCATTAAAACAAAATTTTCATATTTTTGAATTTTTCTCAAAATCTATGGGCTAACCCCTACGAAAATACTGAATTTTTCGGTAAATGCTCTAATAATGAAGCATATGATCTTTGGGGTTGTTTTAAAATTTCTAAACACATTCTACATTTGTATTAATGTATATTAAACTCATTTTCATGGTACATGGGCATCGTTTTAATTTTTTGTCAATTAAATTAGTAAAACTTCATAATACTCCCTAAATTGGTGGACTAACCACTATAAAATCGTTATTTTCTAGGGAAATGGAGACAACAAAAGTTCCAAACCTCTTTGACCTTCATCATATGTTAGTGAAGGATGCAACTATGCATTAAAACAGATTTTTCATATTTTTGAATTTTTCTCAAAATCTATGGGCTAACCCTACGAAAATACTGATTTTTCGGTAAATGCTCTAATAATGAAGCATATGATCTTTGGGTTGTTTTAAAATTTCTAAACACATTCTACATTTGTATTAATGTATATTAAACTCATTTTCATGGTACATGGGCATCGTTTTAATTTTTGTCAATTAATTTAGTAAAACTTCATAATACTCCCTAAATTGGTGGACTAACCACTATAAAATCGCTATTCTCTAGAAACACGGAGACAAAAAAGGTTCCAAACCTCTTTGACCTTCATCATATGTTAGTGAAGGATGCAACTATGCATTAAAACAAAATTTTCATATTTTTGAATTTTTCTCAAAATCTATGGGCTAACCCCTACGAAAATACTGAATTTTTCGGTAAATGCTCTAATAATGAAGCATATGATCTTTGGGGTTGTTTTAAAATTTCTAAACACATTCTACATTTGTATTAATGTATATTAAACTCATTTTCATGGTACATGGGCATCGTTTTAATTTTTGTCAATTAATTTAGTAAAACTTCATAATACTCCCTAAATTGGTGGACTAACCACTATAAAATCGTTATTTTCTAAGGAAATGGAGATAACAAAAATTCCAAACCTCTTTGACCTTCATCATATGTTAGTGAAGGATGCAACTATGCATTAAAACAGATTTTTCATATTTTTGAATTTTTCTCAAAATCTATGGGCTAACCCCTACGAAAATACTGAATTTTTCGGTAAATGCTCTAATAATGAAGCATATGATCTTTGGGGTTGTTTTAAAATTTCTAAACACATTCTACATTTGTATTAATGTATATTAAACTCATTTTCATGGTACATGGGCATCATTTTAATTTTTTGTCAATTAATTTAGTAAAACTTCATAATACTCCCTAAATTGGTGGACTAACCACTATAAAATCGCTATTCTCTAGAAACACGGAGACAAAAAAGGTTCCAAACCTCTTTGACCTTCATCATATGTTAGTGAAGGATGCAACTATGCATTAAAACAGATTTTTCATATTTTTGAATTTTTCTCAAAATCTATGGGCTAACCCCTACGAAAATACTGATTTTTTGGTAAATGCTCTAATAATAAAGCATATGATCTTTGGGGTTGTTTTAAAATTTCTAAACACATTCTACATTTGTATTAATGTTATTAAACTCATTTTCATGGTTCATGGGGATCATTTTAATTTTTGTCAATTAATTTAGTAAAACTTCATAATACTCCCTAAATTGGTGGACTAACCACTATAAAATCGCTATTCTCTAGAAAAACAGAGACAAAAAGGTTCCAAACCTCTTTGACCTTCATCATATGTTAGTGAAGGATGCAACTATGCATTAAAACAAAATTTTCATATTTTTGAATTTTTCTCAAAATCTATGGGCTAACCCCTACGAAAATACTGAATTTTTCGGTAAATGCTCTAATAATGAAGCATATGATCTTTTGGGTTGTTTTAAAATTTCTAAACACATTCTACATTTGTATTAATGTATATTAAACTCATTTTCATGGTACATGGGCATCGTTTTAATTTTTTGTCAATTAATTTAGTAAAACTTCATAATACTCCCTAAATTGGTGGACTAACCACTATAAAATCGCTATTCTCTAGAAAAACGGAGACAAAAAAGGTTCCAAACCTCTTTGACCTTCATCATATGTTAGTGAAGGATGCAACTATGCATTAAAACAAAATTTTCATATTTTTGAATTTTTCTCAAAATCTATGGGCTAACCCCTACGAAAATACTGAATTTTTGGTAAATGATCTAATAATGAAGCATATGATCTTTGGGGTTGTTTTAAATTTCTAAACACATTCTACATTTGTATTAATGTATATTAAACTCATTTTCATGGTACATGGGCATCGTTTTAATTTTTTGTCAATTAATTTAGTAAAACTTCATAATACTCCCTAAATTGGTGGACTAACCACTATAAAATCGCTATTCTCTAGAAACACGGAGACAAAAAGGTTCCAAACCTCTTTGACCTTCATCATATGTTAGTGAAGGATGCAACTATGCATTAAAACAGATTTTTCATATTTTTGAATTTTTCTCAAAATCTATGGGCTAACCCCTACGAAAATACTGAATTTTCGGTAAATGCTCTAATAATGAAGCATATGATCTTTGGGGTTGTTTTAAAATTTCTAAACACATTCTACATTTGTATTAATGTATATTAAACTCATTTTCATGGTACATGGGCATCGTTTTAATTTTTTGTCAATTAATTTAGTAAAACTTCATAATACTCCCTAAATTGGTGGACTAACCACTATAAAATAGCTATTCTCTAGAAACACGGAGACAAAAAAGGTTCCAAACCTCTTTGACCTTCATCATATGTTAGTGAAGGATGCAACTATGCATTAAAACAAAATTTTCATATTTTTAATTTTTCTCAAAATCTATGGGCTAACCCCTACGAAAATACTGAATTTTTCGGTAAATGCTCTAATAATGAAGCATATGATCTTTGGGGTTGTTTTAAAATTTCTAAACACATTCTACATTTGTATTAATGTATATTAAACTCATTTTCATGGTACATGGGCATCGTTTTAATTTTTTGTCAATTAAATTAGTAAAACTTCATAATACTCCCTAAATTGGTGGACTAACCACTATAAAATCGTTATTTTCTAAGGAAATGGAGATAACAAAAATTCCAAACCTCTTTGACCTTCATCATATGTTAGTGAAGGATGCAACTATGCATTAAAACAGATTTTTCATATTTTTGAATTTTTTCAAAATCTATGGGCTACCCTACGAAAATACTGATTTTTCGGTAAATGCTCTAATAATGAAGCATATGATCTTTGGGTTGTTTTAAAATTTCTAAACACATTCTACATTTGTATTAATGTATATTAAACTCATTTTCATGGTACATGGGCATCGTTTTAATTTTTTGTCAATTAATTTAGTAAAACTTCATAATACTCTCTAAATTGGTGGACTAACCACTATAAAATAGCTATTCTCTAGAAACACGGAGACAAAAAGGTTCCAAACCTCTTTGACCTTCATCATATGTTAGTGAAGGATGCAACTATGCATTAAAACAAAATTTTCATATTTTTGAATTTTTCTCAAAATCTATGGGCTAACCCCTACGAAAATACTGAATTTTTCGGTAAATGCTCTAATAATGAAGCATATGATCTTTGGGGTTGTTTTAAAATTTCTAAACACATTCTACATTTGTATTAATGTATATTAAACTCATTTTCATAGTACATGGGCATCGTTTTAATTTTTGTCAATTAAATTAGTAAAACTTCATAATACTCCCTAAATTGGTGGACTAACCACTATAAAATCGCTATTTTCTAGGGAAATGGAGACAACAAAAGTTCCAAACCTCTTTGACCTTCATCATATGTTAGTGAAGGATGCAATTATGCATTAAAACAGATTTTTCATATTTTTGAATTTTTCTCAAAATCTATGGGCTAACCCCTACGAAAATACTATTTTTTCGGTAAATGCTCTAATAATGAAGCATATGATCTTTGGGGTTGTTTTAAAATTTCTAAACACATTCTACATTTGTATTAATGTATATTAAACTCATTTTCATGGTACATGGGCATCGTTTTAATTTTTTGTCAATTAATTTAGTAAAACTTCATAATACTCTCTAAATTGGTGGACTAACCACTATAAAATCGCTATTCTCTAGAAACACGGAGACAAAAAAGGTTCCAAACCTCTTTGACCTTCATCATATGTTAGTGAAGGATGCAACTATGCTTTAAAACATATTTTTCATATTTTTGAATTTTTCTGAAAATCTATGAGCTAACTCCTACGAAAATAATGATTTTTTTGGTAAATGCTCTAATAATGAAACATATGATCTTTGGGGTTGTTTTTAATTTTCTAAACACATTCTACATTTGTATTAATACTTATTAAACTCATTTTCATGGTACATGGGCATCGTTTTAATTTTTTGTCACTTAATTTAGTAAAACTTCATAATACTCCCTAAATTGGTGGACTAACCACTATAAAATCGCTATTCTCTAGAAAAACAGAGACAAAAAAGGTTCCAAACCTCTTTGACCTTCATCATATGTTAGTGAAGGATGCAACTATGCATTAAAACAAAAATTTTATATTTTTGAATATTTCTCAAAATCTATGGGCTAACCCCTACGAAAATACTGAATTTTTGGTAAATGCTCTAATAATGAAGCATATGATCTTTGGGGTTGTTTTAAAATTTCTAAACACATTCTACATTTGTATTAATGTATATTAAACTCATTTTTATGGTACATGGGCATCGTTTTAATTTATGGTCACTTAATTTAGTAAAACTTCATAATACTCCCTAAATTGGTGGAGTAACCACTATAAAATAACTATTCTCTAGAATAACGGAGACAAAAAAGGTTCCAAACCTCTTTGACCTTCATCATATGTTAGTGAAGGATGCAACTATGCATTAAAACAAAATTTTCATATTTTTGAATTTTTCTCAAAATCTATGGGCTATAACCCCTACGAAAATACTGAATTTTTTGGTAAATGCTCTAATAATGAAGCATATGATCTTTGGGGTTGTTTTTAAATTTCTAAACACATTCTACATTTGTATTAATGTATATTAAACTCATTTTCATGGTACATGGGCATCGTTTTAATTTTTTGTCAATTAATTTAGTAAAACTTCATAATACTCCCTAAATTGGTGGACTAACCACTATAAAATAGCTATTCTCTAGAAACACGGAGACAATAATGGTTCCAAACCTCTTTGACCTTCATCATATGTTAGTGAAGGATGCAACTATGCATGAAAACAAAATTTTCATATTTTTGAATTTTTTTCAAAATCTATGGGCTATAACCCCTACGAAAATACTGAATTTTTTGGTAAATGCTCTAATAATGAAGCATATGATCTTTGGGGTTGTTTTTAAATTTCTAAACATATTCTACATTTGTATTTAAGTATATTAAACTCATTTTCATGGTACATGGGCATCGTTTTAATTTTTTATCAATTAAATTAGTAAAACTTCATAGTACTCCCTAAATTGGTGGACTAACCACTATAAAATAGCTATTCTCTAGAAACACGGAGACAATAATGGTTCCAAACCTCTTTGACCTTAATCATATGTTAGTGAAGGATGCAACTATGCATTAAAACAGATTTTTCATATTTTTGAATTTTTTCTCAAAATCTATGGGCTAAACCCCCCTACGAAAATACTGAATTTTCGGTAAATGCTCTAATAATGAAGCATATGATCTTCGGGGTTGTTTTAAAATTTCTAAACACATTCTACATTTTTATTAATGTATATTAAACTCATTTTCATGGTACAAGGTCATCATTTTAATTTTTTGTCAATTAATTTAGTAAAACTTCATAATACTCCCTAAATTGGTGGACTAACCACTATAAAATCGCTATTTTCTTGGGAAAGGGAGACAACAAAAGTTCCAAACCTCTTTGACCTTCATCATATGTTAGTGAAGGATGCAACTATGCATTAAAACATAAATTTCATATTTTTGATTTTTCTCAAAATATATGTGCTAACCCCTACGAAAATACTGAATTTTTTGGTAAATGCTATAATAATGAAGCATATGATCTTTGGGGTTGTTTTTAAATTTCTAAACACATTCTACATTTGTATTAATGTATATTAAACTCATTTTCATGGTACATGGGCATCGTTTTAATTTTTTGTCACTTAATTTAGTAAAACTTCATAATACTCCCTAAATTGGTGGACTAACCACTATAAAATCACTATTCTCTAGAAAAACGGAGACAAAAAAGATTCCAAACCTCTTTGACCTTCATCATATGTTAGTGAAGGATGCAACTATGCATTAAAACAAAATTTTCATTTTTTAGAATTTTTCTCAAAATCTATGGGCTAACAACCCCTACAAAAATAATGAATTTTTCGGTAAATGCTCTAATAATGAAGCATATGATCGTTGGGGTTGTTTTTAAATTTCTAAACACATTCTACATTTGTATTTAAGTATATTAAACTCATTTTCATGGTACATGGGCATCGTTTTAATTTTTTGTCAATTAATTTAGTAAAACTTCATAATACTCCCTAAATTGGTGGACTAACCACTATAAAATAGCTATTCTCTAGAAACACGGAGACAATAATGGTTCCAAACCTCTTTGACCTTAATCATATGTTAGTGAAGGATGCAACTATGCATTAAAACAGATTTTTCATATTTTTGAATTTTTCTCAAAATCTATGGGCTAAACCCCTACGAAAATACTGAATTTTCGGTAAATGCTCTAATAATGAAGCATATGATCTTCGGGGTTGTTTTAAAATTTCTAAACACATTCTACATTTTTATTAATGTATATTAAACTCATTTTCATGGTACAAGGTCATCATTTTAATTTTTTGTCAATTAATTTAGTAAAACTTCATAATACTCCCTAAATTGGTGGACTAATCACTATAAAATCGCTATTTTCTTGGGAAAGGGTGACAACAAAAGTTCCAAACCTCTTTGACCTAAATCATATGTTATTGAAAGATGCAACTATGCATTAAAACAGAAATTTCATATTTTTGATTTTTCTCAAAATATATGTGCTAACCCCTATGAAAATACTGAATTTTTTGGTAAATGCTATAATAATGAAGCATATGATCTTTGGGGTTGTTTTTAAATTTCTAAACATATTCTACATTTGTATTAATGTATATTAAACTCATTTTCATGGTACATGGGTATCGTTTTAATTTTTTGTCACTTAATTTAGTAAAACTTCATAATAATCCCTAAATTGGTGGACTAACCACTATAAAATCACTATTCTCTACAAAAACGGAGACAAAAAAGATTCCAAACCTCTTTGACCTTCATCATATGTTAGTGAAGGATGCAACTATGCATTAAAACAAAATTTTCATTTTTTAGAATTTTTCTCAAAATCTATGGGCTAACAACCCCTACGAAAATAATGAATTTTTCGGTAAATGCTCTAATAATGAAGCATATGATCTTTGGGGTTGTTTTTAAATTTATAAACACATTCTACATTTGTATTAATGTATATTAAATTCATTTTCATGGTACATGGGTATCGTTTTAATTTTTTGTCAATTAATTTAGTAAAAATTCATAATGCTCCCTAAATTTGTGGACTAGCCACTATAAAATAGTTATTCTCTAGAAACACGGAGATAAAAAAGGTTCCAAACCTCTTTGACCTTCATCATATATTAGTGAAAGATGCAACTATGCATTAAAACAAAATTTTCATATTTTTGAATTTTTCTCAAAATCTATGGGCTAACCCCTACGAAAATACTGAATTTTTCTCAAAATCTATGGGCTAACCCCTACGAAAATACTGAATTTTTCGGTAAATGCTCTAATAATGAAGCATATGATCTTTGGGGTTGTTTTAAAATTTCTAAACACATTCTACATTTGTATTAATGTATATTAAGCTCATTTTCATGGTACATGGGCATCGTTTTAATTTTTTGTCAATTAAATTAGTAAAACTTCATAATACTCCCTAAATTGGTGGACTAACCACTATAAAATCGCTATTTTCTAGGGAAATGGAGACAACAAAAGTTTCAAACCTCTTTGACCTTCATCATATGTTAGTGAAGGATGCAATTATGCATTAAAACAGATTTTTCATATTTTTGAATTTTTCTCAAAATCTGTGGGCTAACCCCTACGAAAATACTGATTTTTCGGTAAATACTCTAATAATGAAGCATATGATCTTTGGGTTGTTTTAAAATTTCTAAACACATTCGACATTTGTATTAATGTATATTAAACTCACTTTCATGGTACATGGGCATCGTTTTAATTTTTTGTCAATTAATTTAGTAAAACTTCATAATACTCCCTAAATTGGTGGACTAACTACTATAAAATAGCTATTCTCTAGAAACACGGAGACAAAAAAGGTTCCAAACCTCTTTGATCTTCATCATATGTTAGCGAAGGATACAACTATGCATTAAAACAAAATTTTCATATTTTTGAATTTTTCTCAAAATCTATGGGCTAACCCCTACGAAAATACTGAATTTTCGGTAAATGCTCTAATAATGAAGCATATGATCTTTGGGGTTGTTTTAAAAATTTTAAACACATTCTACATTTGTATTAATGTATATTAAACTCATTTTCATAGTACATGGGCATCGTTTTAATTTTTTTGTCAATTAAATTAATAAAACTTCATAATACTCCCTAAATTGGTGAACTAATCACTATAAAATCGCTATTCTCTAGAAAAACGGAGACAAAAAAGGTTTCAAACCTCTTTGACCTTCATCATATGTTAGTGAAGGATGCAACTATGCATTAAAACAAAATTTTTGAATTTTTCTCAAAATCTATGGGCTAACCCCTACGAAAATACTTATTTTTTTGGTAAATGCTCTAGTAATGAAGCATATGATCTTTGGGGTTGTTTTAAAATTTCTAAACACATTCTACATTTGTATTAATGTATATTAAATTCATTTTCATGGTACATGGGCATCGTTTTAATTTCTGGTCACTTAATTTAGTAAAACTTCATAATACTCCCTAAATTGGTGGACTAACCACTATAAAATCGCTATTCTCTCGAAAAACGGAGACAAAAAAGGTTCCAAACCTCTTTGACCTTCATCATATGTTAGTGAAGGATGCAATTATGCATTAAAACAAAATTTTTATATTTTTGAATTTTTTTCAAAATCTATGGGCTATAACCCCTACGAAAATACTGAATATTTCGGTAAATGCTCTAATAATGAAGCATATAATCTTTGGGGTTGTTTTATAATATCTAAACACATTCTACATTTATATTAATGTATATTAAACCATTTTCATGGTACTTGGGTATCGTTTTAATCTTTTTGTCAATTAATTTAGTAAAACTTCATAATACATCCTAAATAGGCGGACTAACCACTATAAAATCGCTATTTTCTAGGAAAAGGGAGACAACAAAAGTTCCAAACCTCTTTGACCTTCATCATATGTTAGTGAAGGATGCAATTATGCATTAAAACAGAATTTTCATATTTTTGAATTTTTCTCAAAATCTATGGGTTAATAACCCCTATGAAAATACTGAATTTTTCGATAAATACTCTAATAATGAAGCATATGATCTTTGGGGTTGTTTTAAAATTTCTAAACGCATTCTACATTTTTATTAATGTATATTAAACTCATTTTCATGGTACATGGGCATCGTTTTAATTTCTGGTCACTTAATTTAGTAAAACTTCATAATACTCCCTAAATTGGTGGACTAACCACTATAAAATTGCTATTTTCTAGGCAAAAGGAGACAACAAAAGTTCCAAACCTCTTTGACCTTCATCATATGTTATTTAATTTAGTAAAAATTCATAATACTATGATAATGTATAAAGAGATTTGGAGCCTTTGTTGTCTTAGTTTTTCAAGAAAATAGCGATTTTATTGTGGTTATTCCACTGATTTAGGGAGTATTATCAAGTTTTACTAAATTAATTGATAAAATAATTATAACGATTCTCATATACTATGAAAGAGAGTTTAACATACATTAATACAAATATAGAATATGGTTAGAAATTTTAAAACAACACTAAAAAGTTTAGGTTTCAGTATATAGAGCGTTTAACGTAAAACTCAATATTTCGTATGGGTTTAACATAGATTTTGAAAAAATTCAAAAATATAACAATGTTGTTTTAATGCATAGTTGCATCCTAAACTAACATATGATGATGGTCGAAGAGGCTTCAAACCTTTGTTGTCTATGTTTCTGTAAGATTTAGGAATTATATGAAGTTTTACTAAATTAATTGATAAATAATTCTAAAAAGATGTCCATGTACCATGAAAGAGAGTTTAAAATACATTAATACAAATGTAGAATGTGGTTAGAAATTTTAAAACACCACCAAAAATTATAGGCTCGAATATATAGAGCATTTATCGAAAAACTCAATGTAACAATTAGTTTAATGTATGAATGGTGATTTTTTTAAAGAATGTTAAGGAAATGTACTATTCCTGATCGTTCATCAGTTACCATTCGTATCCGTAATATTATTGACCACATCTCGTAATATTATAGACTACATCACGGCATGGCCCAAACTACATTGACGTGGACCTCAATAAACATATTATTCAACTCTTTGAATTTTTCTCTTGCCCACATACCTAACCCAAGCACCATCGAATATCCAATTTCACATTCTGATACTTTTTTCGTATAATGTTAAACTCATAGGACCAAAAAGATCACGAAAACAAATTCAAATGCACAGGGAAGAAAGAGTAAGGGAAAGGATCTCTAATGTTTCATCATATCACCAAGACAGACAATAATTTTTCAACCTTATTATTCTCTACAAATCCGACAAGAAAATGAGAAAAAGATCTGAGAGCAGTGGCCATTAAAACAACCGAACCATGCGGAGGAAAACAGAACCACGTTGGAAAAGAGTTGAAATGCTTTGGTTGGATTCATCATTTGTTGCTCATTCTCAAGGCTTGAGAGAGAGGGCCAAACCAACCTTAGCATTCTTGTCAATAGCCTTAGTGTCAACTTCTCCAGAGATAGTGAAGAAGGAGCTGGGTGTCCACTGGTGTTGAATGAGCGCATTGGCTATCCCGGCACTGTTCACGCGTGCCTTCACCGTGGTCAAGGGGTCAAGTGAATGCTGCGTTCCAACTGTTATGGTGTTGACATTGGTAGAGAACTTGTGGTTTACTTCAGCTCCAACAGCGGTGTTGAACAGCGGGTTAACAATGTGGTAGTATGAAGCGTTGACAGAATCTCCTTTGTCATTCCTAAACAAACAAGGAGAGTCAATATACCTTTTATCGAAATTGATCAATGACCCGCAGGAATTAACTTACAGGGTGAGGGAGGCAACCAAATCATCCTTGGTGAAGCTGAGACCAGCATTGATCTTGGTGAAATTGCCTGATTTGGTGTCAAAGGAAACATCAGTACCAGCAGCTAACACATTGGTTCCCATAACAGCAGAGAAGTTGACAGTGGGGTTTTGAGTCAATCCCATGCTCGTGCTGATACCAGCATATTCATGCAAGTACTGAAGCTCAATCTGATTATAAGAGGAAGAACACATAATAATGAAGTTAGGAAAGATAGATCATCAAAATAAATAACAAAATACAAATGCTTGGGAACTTAGTACCTTGCCAGAGTTTTGGTCAGGGGCCCTGAAGCTGAAGATGGACTTGAGTCCAGGGGCAGCCTCATCAACGGTGGCAGTGATCAAAACCTGAACCAATACACACACACACACATAGATAAGATAAACTGATAGGAGAAGCTAAAAAGATGAATGTAAATATAGACTTACGGTATTGTCAGTGGAAACTTTGAGATCAGTAGTGATGTTTTTTTGCTTGAGTTGGAGAGAAACATCTCCCAAGAGTGAGTCACCTTTCTTGGTTCCACTTGATGTGATGCCCTAAATGAGTGTAAGCTTATGAGTAACGATGAGATTATGTACAGAGTAGAAGAAGAAGAAGAAGCACAATGCGTTACTTACTACTGCAATCTCAGAAGTGAACTTAATAAAAGCTAATCGAATAGAACAAGAACAACAAAAAGAGTAGAAACACAATCACTAGAGAAGACCTCATCATATTCCATATATCATCACTCTCATCAGTAAGAAAAAAGAAGAGTTGGAAACTTACAACACCGGCAGGAGATTGAGTAGTGATACTGAATTTCTGGTCGCTGTTGTGGTCCTTGTACAAAAGATCTGAGAGAGAGACCCAAACATCAATTCGTAGTATCTCCTTCATGTACATATCGGAAAGAGAGAAGCAGAGTAGTTAGTTTTTACCTTTTGCTTTTTTGCCGATGTCAGTGTAGAGACCTGGTCCTTTCCCCATTTCTTCGAGATAGTTCGAGAGAGAATCGCAAACACACGAAGAAGAAGAAGACGCAAAATGACTAAACCTCTGCTTCTGTCGTGGCGTCTATAAAAAAACCCTAAATTTTTATTCATTTTTGGGGCTAAATTTTATGAGCCGTAGGATCATCACTCGCTCTTTCAGTTTTCCTCATCCACAGCCGTCCAACGACACTAGTCATTTTCTTCTCTATTTATTACGGCGTCGTTTAACACTTAAATCATTTTTTAGTCTTCATTTTCCTTTTAGAATCAGGGAACGGTCCGATGGCATATTCCATCTGGCTCTCTAGTTTGGACCTCTCTTTGGCCCTTTCAATTGTCGATTTTAAATTTCAGTTCTAATTTGTAATACACTCCCTAAATTCTATTCTAGTAAATTTGTGAGTACATGATATATATAATACATCAGTTTCAATTCTAGTTTGTATCACATCCTATAAAGTAATCATATATCGAGTTATACTGGATCGATTCAGATAATCTGATTTAAAATCTAAACTTTATTTTAAAAAAAGAGCATAAGAAATATATATATATTTATTTATATAGAATTGGATATATGAGGTTCTTATCTAAAATTTAAATATTTATCTTTAGATATCGTACATGAAATTGAATATTTGAAGTAGATACTTATGTTTCTGATATTTCTATTGCATACTAATTTGGATATTCAAATCGTTTTTTTTTTTTATTATTTTGGGTTTTTTGGTTTTTCAATTTTTTTAATTATCTGTTTGAGTTCGGTTAATAACACTTCAGGTTCAAATATGTTTTGTAACACCCTACAAGACTAATTCGAGTATTTTTAACATTTCGAATTGGATACGAATCAGGTTTTTGGGTTCGAATTCGAGTTCGGTTCGAATTTTGGGTTTCAGATATTATGCATGCCCATGCCTAGTGACAACCATGGATGATAAAAAATATATCGCTAAATTATTTTATTTTTACTATTTTGACCAAATACAACATTCTTACAAAACACAAAACAAAACAGTGTAATTACTAGTTACAAAAAGTTCTAACGCAACAAATAATTGATATATAGACGCGATTTTTCTCTTTTGAATATCATAAAAGTCAACCGTCCCTCTAAGTTTTCTTCAACAGCTTAATAATGCGTTTTATGTTAGACATAAACTCTTTCTCCTTCTCTGGAACCACCGAATGATATGCATTCTCCTTCCATGCTCTGTAGAAAAACGATTCTTTCTCTACAAATATCGTAGCTTTGTTTGCATTGCACGTTCCGTTCTTGAGTGTATCCGACATTTCGTTAAGTAGCGTTTCAGATTTCATCAAAGAACTCAACTCCTCTTTCATATCATCTTTTGATTCCTTCTTCAACGTTTTCAACTCCCCCAGCAATTTCTTTGCATTCTCAATCTCTTTTGTAAGTTTGTCGTTCACGAGTTCTTTTTCTTCTTCTCGTTTTAATGTTGTCAACGTTTCGGGCTTTACATCGCTAAGTTTCACTAGCTTTACGTCTCTCGCTGCAGCCTCTTCGATGTTGCATATCAATGCGATGACTAGGGTCACGACAAGACCATACAGTATTAAAGACTTCGTTGCCATATTGTATAGATTCAAATTAATGCAAATCTTCTTGTGTCATATATATGAGAGGATTGAAACTTCTTTCCGTGGTTGCCTTTAATTACACGGAAAAATGTTGTCTAAAAGTAGAAGGTTTTTTTATATGTCTAATAGTAGAAGGAAAATTTTGATATATTGATGTTCTATTAGTAAATGCTATAGAAATAATTAGCAAAAAAATTGAGAAATTTATGGCTAACCAATATAACCTAGTAAATACAATACGTTGACCATCGATTAAGGTTATATATGTACATACTATTATTAGTCACAGATAGTAGTATAAAATACCTTAAAATATAGATGGTAATATCTCACATCTCTACTCACCTCTTTTCCTTTAACAAACTATTTGAATATAATTTCAAATTTAATTGTTAAGGGAAAACTGAGCTCTAATCATGACAAAGATCTCCTTATTGCTTTTCGTCATGGCCCTTCTTGCCTCTCTCCACGCTTATGAGGCTCACCGCATGGTAAAATCCGATGAAGCAATTGAAAAGGACTTGCACAAAGTCGAGGCCCTGATCGAAGAAGACTTAAAGGCCACGCAAACGAGCATTCAAGGTTTGACATCTGAGATGAAAACCTTGAGCAAATCTGAAGAGGTGTTAAATCAACTTGGAAAAGACTACAAAAAGGATATGGATGTAGCTCCTTATGGAAAGAAACTCAGAACATTCAGCAGGGCAGCAAAAAATGTCACGAAAGCACCACCTGCGAAAAACAAGAAACCTGCATCCGTGATCCAAACGATCTTGCAGGATTTTGGGCTAAACGGAGGGAGGGAATGACAAAAAAAAAAATTAGGGTTTGATTAATGTTTTTGAGTGAGTTTTAAAGAGGTCTGAACTTGTTCATGGAGTTTAGCTTAACAAGTGAGAGGAGCAAATAAATTCCCCACATAGTATATAAGTTACGTTGCTATCATTCTGTAATTAATACGATTAAATGAACTATTTATGATAACAAAATATGTTTCTATGCGATTTTTCTTTTCTTTTTTTTTTATAGCAGCTCGCTACTGGATTATAACTCAATTAACTGTTTTTGGATACAAAGTTTGAGATAATATTTATAAAATACTAATGATGAACCACATTAGTTTACAAAACGGTGAAACGTTTTCTCAAATAGATATAGATGACAAATTGATAGAATGTGGCTTAATATATATAGTTACAGATAAATGATTTAGGGGTTGATTTATCCAATAACATAATCATGTGATCTTCAACATTATTTCTAATATTATTATTGTCATAGGAGATGTTCTACATCAGACTCATTGTCACTAATGCTAAAATATATGTCCTCTGTTTTAAAAGATAAAAATTGCAAAAATAAATAAATTTTGAAAAGATACATGTTTTTACATTGAATATATAACTTTTATTAGCTAATAATTATAAATTGTAAATTGCAAACAAATAATTATAGTTATTCAAATACTATTGGTTTAACATTATGAAAAATAGCTGAACATAAAAATAGTACATTTATAATAAACTTTTAATATAGTTTATTATTATGTATGAAACACAAAAGCATTCATTATTTTGAAACAGATAAAGAGTACAAAACAACATCTTCCTTACATTTCATAATAAGTTTGAATTCCACTTTTTCTTTTCTACATTTCATTCAGGAGTATAGAACCTTGTTATTTAGGCAAAGGTTCGCTAATAGAAATGACTTTCCCTGATGTTTTATCATTTTTGTTTCGTAAAATGTGGTTTGTATTCTAGCACACAGATTTTTACAACAAAGTTTTAATTTCTCTATTACTTTAACATATTAACTAGAGATATAAAATTGTGCAATGCACTAATAAAATACAGTCAAATTTCTAATATTTTCTTAGTATGTATGGAAATAACTTACCATAAACATGTTGACTAATATTTTAGTTCGGAACACTGAATTTTGGATAGCAAAGTGCTTATAGCATACTTTTGATGCAATTGCATAGGACTTTATAATATATCATGGTCCTTATAAACCTTAAAATTGAGGACCATGATATATTATTGGGTATGTGTTAATTTATATTGTTTCGCTTCCCAAATGCTACCCATAAGCTGAAAATGTTTTCTTAAATAATTGTCTTAGCATAAAACTCTTCTACATTAAAGTGAGTACATATTATATATCTTAATTTACATTTTAAACATTATAAAAATTAGTTATATTTTTTTTTTAATTTGAGCAGTCTAGGTCGAGATCTCTGAAAATGGCTCTGATGTATTATCTATCTATACATATTTTTTTAACAAATTTTTTTTATGTGAGTGATTGTGGTGAGTTATGTTGGCTCATCGCTAAACGTTACACGAAAAATTTATATATAGGAATCTTATTTCGGGAATTTTCCATAATGAAAATTAGAAGGTTATAACTTCGAAACTGGAAGGTTTTAAATAAGATGAGTATAAAAAAATTGCGAATTTTATGGGTGGCCAAACAAAACTAATTAACGAACTCAATACCATTCGCTGACCATCAAAACAAGGTTGCTATTTTTACGTACATGTAAGCTATAGATTCTTTAAGAAATGAACACAGTAAAATATAGTTTGATCTAAATCAAATTACGTTGAGGGAAAATTAATCGTTTAACATGGCAAAAATCTCATTTGTAATTCTCGTTGTGGCCCTCATTGTCTTTCTACGTGTCTCTGAGGCTCAATCTTCGAAAGATCGCGACGAAAAAAAAATTGAAAATGACCTGCATGAAGCAAAGGACTTGATCGAAGAGGACTTGAAGGAAAAGGAAAAGAACATCAAGAGCTTGGAAGACGAGGTGAATATGTTAACCAAATCTGAGAAGATGTTGAATGACATCGGAGAAGCTCACAAAAAAGGTGAGAGTCTAGAACCTTACGGGAAAAAGCTCAAGAAATTCAACAGGAAGGTCAAGCAGGCACCAAAGTCAAAGAGAGGATCCGTAGTTCAAAACATTTTGAAGGATTTGGGATTAAACGGAGGGAGAAACTGAAACAATAACTAGGGTTTGATGGATGTTTTGATGCGTTTAGGAAGTTTCAAATTGGCTTTGCAAATGAGATGAGCAAATATCTTTCCCATTGTATATATTTATTTAACTACATCAACTGAATAATAAATCAATTGTAATACAATTTAATGTATTACTTATATTATCTATCTTTGTGCTACTATTTTGTAAATTTTTTTAAATATATTTTGTTAATAATTAGTTATTAATATATACATTGTAAAATTTTATTACTTATATAGTATCTAATCTGTCTTTGTGCTATATTTAGTTATTTAGTTATTAATACACTGTAATAGTTAAACTGAAAGTCGGATATAGTATATATACTTTTTATAAGTTATTTTGTAAAATGATATTGTTCCTATCAGTGGCCGAGCTAGCATTGTAGCATATGTGGATTTCTTAAAAAAAAAAAACTACATGTATTGTGTACTGAAAAAATCTGAAGTTTTAGCTTATTGATCCTTGTAATATACATATGTTATCAATTTGACCACTATGAAATAGTTTTCTCCGTTGCACAAAAAAGAAGAAATAGTTTTTCTCCCTCCGCCATTGGTTCGTATGAGATAAAAATGGTCTCCTATGTCGATTCCGTAAAACAGAAAAGGAGACAATGATAAGTCGATAACTCTTTTAGGCTTGGGCATATTACCTAAATCCGAAGACTCGATCCGAAACCGACTCGAAAAATCCTGATTTGGATAAGAACCAAATCAATCTTTTTATCCCATTGGATTTTATCGTGAAGGACTTGTGGGTCTTGGACCCGATCCGAACCCGAGACTTGAGTGGGGTACCCAAAAACTCAAAAAATTTAGTATATATTAGATATATATAGGTGTTTCAGTATATTTTTGGTATTACGGATATTTTTTTAAGTTTCAAATTTGAGTTTTCGGGTATGGTTTTGGATTTCGGATAAAATTTTAGATTTTCAAAAATATAATTCCGGTAATCAGATAAAATTTTGGGCATTTTTCATGTCTTCGAATCAGATTTTAGATAAAATTTATCATATTTTTGAGTATTTAAATATTTTCAGATATTTTGTGTTTTTGGATATTTTTTTGGGACCGGACCCGACAGGACCCGGACCAACAAATTCTAATTATTCTATTGGATCTAAATATCTAAGATCCGAAAGACCCAGATCCGGACCCGACCAGGTCCGAACCCGACCTTAGAACCCGAATGTCCAAGCCTGTCTCTTTACTTCTTTAGCTTTCAAGCATTATTTATTAGTAGATAAAGTTTACTATTAAAAATTAATAAAGATTCTTCTCAAAGAGAAAGCACCCAAAAAAAGAGAGAACTGATCTTTCTAGCTCTTGTTTTATTCTGTTTGGTTTGTTCTTCTTTGTGTGTTTGGAACGTGTGCTTCCACAGTAGCCTTTCTTCCTATCTTCGGTCCTACTTATTATATTTTTTGTTGTTGCATGAATAATGTAAATATTTGAAGAATGTAAGATCCGTCGGATACCACTGTCGGATAGAAATTTGAATGGTCTCTGGAGAAGAAGAAGGTCATTTTACGTTTTGAGCGCGAACCTGATCATGATCATTTGGTTCATATATATACATGCAACTATTAAGTATGTGACGCATGGCATTATAACGATTTAGACACGAGTGTTTTCAGTAGTTTTGTAATAGTCAGCCTAGATTGTAATTCTCGACAATTCGTTGTTTTAGACTGAACTTGCAAAATATTAAAAATTTAAAACTTACAAAGATAATAAACAAATAAAAATTATAATAAAATATCCTTACATACAATATAAGTCATGGATCATGTTACCTAACTGACAGAGCTGGAATCCCACTCGAGGTCACATGCATATGAATCTTTCTCACATGCATAGTATAAAATTTGCAATTATATTTATTATAAAGTTCTTTAGTTCATGGCTTAGTCTCACCCAATTGGTTAGGGGAGAACTTTTTTCGGATTCAAGAGAGAGTGGTTTTTGCTGTCTAACTTGGAACTTGACCACACACACAGACAATTGTCATGTTTAGACGACTTCAAAGAGTTTCTTTGTATAAATGAAAGAAACGTAGTTTATATCTCTTTGTCAAGTTGGGATAACATAAGAGTCATAGACGGTTGCAGAATATTGTAACCTTTTGCTCAATGTCAATGCAGTGCTTCTCACTTGGTCCAGTTTTTCGGTCACTAGCAAAAAAGTGTAAGATGATTTTATGATTAGCTTCAAGTTGTAAATTCATGATCCGTATACAAGATGCTAAAAAAATAAAAATTAACTTCATTTATTAAATTATAACAACAACAAATGTTCCACTATACACCAATGATCTACAAACCCAAAACAAACAAAGTAAAAGCCAACTTAAATAAAAGATTAACAATGCTTCCAAATAGTCATATTCAAACAAGGGACGAATTGTTTCTTCTCGTGGTGATGATGATGATGATGATAATGCCATGGTGGTGATCCCCTCGAGCTATATATAGGATCATGAATCAATTGAATTGGTGGTGGTGGTTGTGGTTTGGGTCAGACCATCCCCAGTAACCAGCCGAAGTCGTTTCATCAATGCCATTAAACATGTTACAGAAGCTCTCTTCTTGAACCATTTCATTATTCTGATGATGATGATCTTGATGATGTGTAGATGACGGAATCGATGAAGGGAAAAGGTTTTTGATCGTGTTCACATGTGTTGTGGTGGTCTCTCTAGGAATCTCCAGATTTATGTCTGAGCTATTTTCTGTGCTTCCATTGTTGCTCCATGAAGCTTCTGCTTCCCTCTTTATTATGCTTGCTTCATTATAATCTTTGTTCCTTAAAGACATTACCTTTAACCATCAAATCAAATGTTGAGTATTAGAATTTAGACAAAATTAGTTCATTGATGCACATGTAGATCCGAAAAAGTTGTATGCATTTGTCTTGATTTCATCACTATGTGACATTTAGGTAAGACCTATTTCAATATATAAAGAAAATGACTGAAATATATACTTATAAAGTAATATATAAAACCTTCTTTCATAATGATTCTTAATTTATGTAAGGCTATATAGAATTTAGATATTTACTTGAGCTATTTTTTCTGTAAAAAATTTGTAACTATTACTTTTAATAATTAATAGAAACTATTTTGCGTTATATCTAATAAATAGTATATACAGTATATAGTATTGTTTTCTTATCTGGTTAGCGGTTCCTTCACATGCCAGTGCTTGAAAGTCATATGGGAAAGTATTTAATTAATACATTGATCAACCAGAACCATTTGTTTAACAAACAAAACACTTACTGTCTTTTGACAAACATCTTATAGTGTTGGATCATGAGCCTAACAATAATCTATTGCATTTCATATAGAATTAGTCATGCACATTTAAACTGAATAAATTCATGAAGCAATCCAAGTAAAAAAAAAAAGTGGTCAAAATTTTGTATTAATTAAACTTAAAACATGTTTTCTCTAAAGATTTCAAAAAGAAGAGAAAAACTTAAAGCATATTTTCTCTTAAACTTATGAGATATCAGATTCATTTTTACTTTATTAGTCTTGTAAAACCAAACAACCCAACCAATGTCAAGCCAAAAGTTTCAAAAAAAAAAAAACATTTTCTACATATAATTAGATAAATGCATATATGTTATATACCTCAGCAAGGAGTTTCTTGTTGTGGGCAAGAAGAGAATCATTGTCAGACTTAAGAGAATCAAACTGCTTCTTGAGTGAATCATAGTCTCTTTCGAGCTGTCTAGTCTTCCACCTAGCTCTCCTGTTTTGAAACCAGATCGCTATCTGCCTAGGTTGCATCCCCAGTGCTTTAGCTAGTTGTATCTTCCTCTCTGGATCCAGCTTGTTCCCAAGCTCGAAGCTCTTCTCTAATACCTTGACTTGCTCTAATTGCAGCCTCTTCTTCTTCTCTCCAAGCATCATATGCGACCCATCGTCTGATAAATTCTCCTCATCAACAGATTGATGAGGATCATCTCGCACGTTCGTTAACGACATAGATCTGTTCATCATGTAGTTTCCTCCTCCTATAAACACCAACAAGACAATGTATAAATTACTTATAAAATTTTATTATCTATCTATGAAGAGAGAGAGAGAGAGAGAGAGAGAGAGAGAGAGAGAGAGAGAGAGAGAGAGAGAGAGAGAGATAAGTACCATTGAAGGGATGAGGAGGAAGACAGGAAGGGAGCTGATCAGGGCTAATGTCTTCATGAAGTTGTTGGAACATAAAACCATGCTGAGGAAATGCCATCTCCAATCTCACCCCTGCGGCTGCGTATGTGGTTGGATCTAACACATGCAAGTTAACTCCACCACTGGTGTGTATATATATATATGCTTATATTGGATTGTGAAGTAATAAGCTAGGAGTGTTCAAATGCTTATATTTTTCCTTGTATACATATATGGAAATCAAGAACAAATGAATCTGGAGTTTCTTGTGGATCTCATCAACCTCTCATATAAGAAGACAAATAGAGAGAGGAGAAACGGATCAAGTTAGGGAGTTTCTAGGACCCATCCTCTTTAAAAATAAATTAAGTTTATGATTATATTTAGAGCCCTTATATTTATTATTCTATATATATTCTACTTCATGTATGTATAAAACTCTTTAATCTTCTTAGCAAGGAAAATAATATTATTTCTTCAAAAAATATTTTAATAATTATGTGAAATTTATCATACATGGAATAGCATTGATGTATCTCTCTCTATCCATGATTTTTTTATTCCAAGATATCTTTATATGGCTGAAATCCTCATATCAAACGAAGCCCAAAGATAATATACAAATCAATCGCTTCTTCCTCCACCACCCATGTGGGCCGCTACTGCTGCACAACACTAGTTCGCTGCCACAAGCCCACAGATGACCTCCTTTTTTTTTAAATAAGTTCATTCACGGAAGTAACGGTATAGATAGATAGATGAGGAGAGTCACACGATTGAGAAGACAAGACCCGAGAGACACGGAGATGAAAGAGCACATAGTTAGTTTGAAGAGAAAAGAGAGAATGATCCATGTTTTTCATGTTCAAAACGTTGAAGATAAATTTAGCTAGAAACGTAAACCGTCGACGATGAATTCACGAGGCCATCCCGAACCTGATTCCGAGTCTCCTCCGACTATACCGTCGAGTCCCCGGACACCGAGGATGAAGGTTAGTTCCAAACTGAATCGATGGTCCATGGGGCGTGCTTTACGTTCCGGTGCTGTTAAGATTGAACGTCAGACTCTTCGTACCGATAACAACGACGCACCTTGCCGTCAAGTAACGACGGAGGAGCAGGCTGATAGAAAGACGTCTGCTATCGAGGACGGTTTTAGAGATGACGTGGCGGGAAAGTCAATATATATGGTTTCAGACGGGACAGGGTGGACGGCAGAGCACTCCGTTAACGCAGCTTTGGGCCAATTCGAAGATCCATTGGTCAATCGTGGCTTTCCTGTTAACACCCATCTCTTCTCTTGGGTAATTACTATTCACACACAATCGAATAGTTTCCCATGTATGTTTCATCGGCAAGACCTATGATTTCATTTTTTGGTTGTAGAAATATTGCTGTGATTTTATTTTTTTTTGGCTTTAGATTTTTAATTTTTAAAAGTCTTTAAATTTAAACCGAGTATTTTATTCTTTGCTGAGCAATTATAAAGACATGAATTTAAAAAGTGATGTGGATTTTAAAAAAGAGAAAAAGACTAAAATAGCACTAAACCAAGTTTATGTTCCCAAAGTAGCACTCAAAGCTCAAAATCACAAAAATAGGTTTCATTAAAGAGGTAAATATACACTTATACCCTTTGGGTTAATTAATCCAAACCTTAGGGTTTAGAGTTAAGGGGTGGGTTTTTAGAATTAGGGTTTAAAATTTTATAAAAAAAAATACTAAAATAAAAAATAAAAATTTTAAAAACAGTTTCAAAAAGTATTTTTAAATATAAAAAGAAAATTTGAAAAAAAAAATTAAAAAAAAAATTTTGAAAAAAAAAATTATAAAAATTTCGAATCTGAAAACATATAATCTGAAACTACAAAAAAAAAATTCTTTTTTTCATTTTTTTTATTTTTATTTATTTTTGTTTGTTTATTTAATTTTAAACCAAGGGTATTATGGATATTTTACCCTTTAATGAATGTCATTTTTGTGACTTTCTCCTTCTAGTGCTATTTTTGAGACATAAACTTCAAAAGGTGCTATTATTGACAATTGCCCTTTAAAAAATGGTTATGAGCTTTAAAAAAATACAAATCAAGACTGGTGTAAATTTAGGTGTACAACAATTAGTCTAGTTTTCAATTATACTAAAAAAATAGTTTTTCTTATGATTAAATTTAACATTCGTTAAAAAAAAAGATAATCTTTCATTTACTATTGAAAAAATTGCGGAATCTATGGAATTTTATTACATCATATTGATTTTTATTGGCATGAGTTCCAGTTATTGATCATAGGAAGCAAAAAAACGACACCATTTTTCAATCTGAATAGTATTTTTTTTTTTGGGGATTGGTCAGGTGGAGGATGAGGAGAAGCTAATAGAAATTATCAAGCAGGCGGCAAAGCAGAAGGCAATGTGTTTCTACACTTTAGCCAATCCTTCTATGTCCAAATCCGCTAAAGAAGCTTGTGATCTATTAGGCGTGCTCTCTGTCGACATCTTAGGACCAATTATCCAAGGCATTGCGTCTCACTTGGGTGTTTCTCCGTCAGGTCTTACCCGTGGAGCTGCCGGTAGGGTCAAGACTCTGAATGATGCATACTTCAAAAGAATCGAAGCCATTGAGTTTACCATTAAGCAAGACGACGGGACTCTACCCGAGAACTTAGGCAAGGCTGATATCATTCTAGTCGGTGTTTCACGGACGGGAAAGACGCCGCTGTCTACTTATATTGCTCAGAAAGGGTATAAAGTCGCAAATGTACCGTTTGTGATGGGCGTAGAACCGCCCAAGACGCTTTTTGATGTTGAACCGAGAAAAGTTTTTGGGTTGAAGATTCAACTTGTGGTACTGCAAGCCATCAGGAGAACAAGAGCTAAAACGTTAGGTGTGGATACGGTAGGAGAGAACAGATATTCAGGCTTCGATCTTGTTCGGAAAGAACTTGATTTCGCGGCAAAGATCTATGCGAAAAACCCTGGATGGGCGGTCATAGGTAATTAACACACACTTTGAACACCATTCTGTATTTTTCTTCATTCGGTATCATTAGTTTATATTGTGCGGGGGGTTGCAGATGTGACGAATAAAGCGATTGAAGAAACAGCAGCTGTGATTCTGCGGCTTTATCATGACGGTAGCGACAGTAGTACTTCTGTACCTTGTATCTCAAAACGCTTCTAAGCTCACGAGAATACAGTTTGGTACTATTTTAACTAATCAAACCTAGGCGCCTGTATTTTGTTTACTCAACTATTGTATTTTTTTTTTAACATTTTCATGTAAGAGGATGAAAAAGTAATAATTATGGGTTTACTCTGAATTTCTTTTAGGTTTATATCCAAGAATTTTTGGCATGTGATTTAGCATTTGTAGCAGAGTATGCCACTATTTATGTAAAACAAGGATAAGTAGTATCATCAGCAATTAGTTGAAAGGTTGCATACAACTTGAATATGTTAGTAATGTTGACACAAGTTTTTGTATTTTTCAGAAATTATTTTAGAGTTCTGTTTTGCCATCTACGTACGTTGATCTGGTTAACTACTTCTATTTGATAACGAAATTTTATTTATTGTTGCTAGTTAATATATGTTCATCATCCAAATGGTTATAGGATATTAAAACATGACTCACTCCACCTAACGATGGCTAAAACGTAGCGGTCAAATGATTGGATGAACATGCAAATAAACATTATACGGGGATTGGGGGACCTATAATGCATGCATTTGCATGTGGGATCAAATAATTGGTGGCGAGATAACGTCCATGAATTAACATTTCATTGACAAATATTATTCTTGTATGCTTAATTGTTTGCGATAACGTCCAAGAATTAGAAAGTTCATTAACAAAGATAATATATTCTTAGTAAGATTAAAAATTAACTAAATACTTTCAAGTGTCAGTATACTACCTCCCCCGGCTAAATAGATTGATTATACAGTATACGTTTACATCGTGCGTCTCCTCGTCCTCGTCGCTAGTTAACATATTACTATTAGGTTATGAGTTAGACTTAATACAAAGCTGACATTGTTCTGGCTGTAACAATCAACTTGTGTGTAATTGGTGCAACTGAAGGGAAACTATTGATTTCATAGAAGGCATAATACTTCATGTTCTATATGGTTCTTGTTGCTATGTCTATTTATGTTCACAGATATATTTTCATCTTTTTCTCTTGTAAGTTGGAAGTTTTGAGTAAGGTGTAAGCATATTATTACTGATTACTATATATTTTCGTTCTGTAATATATTAATTTATTAGACATTATTTTAACTACATTCGAACAATGACTTACACACGAAATTTACAATATATAAACCCAATTTGTGTTTATTGGGATTTTAAAAAAAAATTAGGCAACCATTTGTTTCTGGTTGCACAGTATACATCAAGCATACGTAATAGAAACATAGTATTATTATATAAGCAAACATGCATAACAAATACTAGCTATATAAACACAACTAAAACTACGACTTTGTCAATTTGCCTTTCTATTTCTACAAACAATGATTAATCATAAGAACAACAGCAATACAACAAGCATTCCACCGCAGACCATTGATAGTCAACTACATTTTGATGTTAATTAATATCAATGTTCTAACCACAAACTCTTATAGTATTCCAGTTTCAGTTTAGACGACTTACATAATTGAGTATAAATAACTTATATCTTCATCAACATTCCATCATCAATCGAGCAAAAAGCTAAGAGCTAGTAGCTAAATAAAATCTAAAAATGGCTGCATGTAAGCGATTAGTTGTCGCTTGCTTTTTCTTAGTGTTTTTGCTAGCAGAAGCCAATGCGCAAGGCTTGAAAGTAGGCTTCTACAGCAAAACATGCCCACATGCCGAGGGTATTGTTAAAAAGGTCGTGTTTGCTGCCATGAAGAAAGCGCCTACCCTTGGTGCTCCTTTGCTTAGAATGTTCTTCCACGACTGCTTCGTTCGGGTATGTTTCTAAAGTGACTCATGACTTTTCTAAATCGAACGATCGTCTAATGAGTGAATCATAATCAATATATAGGGATGTGATGGATCAGTTTTGTTAGATTCATCTAACAATCAAGCCGAGAAGAATGCCGTTCCTAACCTAAGCCTTCGAGGGTTCGGCATCATAGACGATTCCAAGGCAGCTCTAGAAAAAGTGTGCCCTGGCATAGTTTCTTGCTCTGATATCCTAGCACTTGTCGCTAGGGACGCAATGGTTGCAGTAAGTAATTTTCACATTAACCCTAAAATTTTACTCAAAAAGTTGCATGATCTCACTATAATATATAAATATATATACGTTGACTTTAGCTTGAAGGACCAACGTGGGAAGTTGAAACGGGAAGAAGAGACGGCAGGGTTTCTAATATCAACGAGGTCAACTTGCCATCACCTTTTGATAACATCGCCAAGCTTATCACCGATTTTCGCACAAAGGGACTCAACGAGAAAGATCTAGTCGTTCTTTCAGGTACGGACAAGTGAATGATACTAAGTTTCAATGAATAATTAGTGAATTGATGTATATATCTATATATGGAAAATTTAATTTTTTTGTGTGTGTCTGAAGGTGGACACACTATTGGAATGGGACATTGTCCTCTAATGTCAAACCGTCTTTACAACTTCACCGGAAGAGGAGACAGCGACCCAAGTTTGGACTCGGAGTACGCCACTAATCTGAGGAAGAAATGCAAGCCGACCGACACCACGACGGCTCTAGAGATGGATCCAGGAAGTTTCAAGACATTCGACGTGAGCTACTTCAAGCTAGTGGCAAAGAGAAGAGGGCTTTTCCAGTCGGATGCTGCTCTTTTGGACAACTCAAAGACTAGGGCTCATGTCTTGGAGCAGGCACGTGGGTCAACCTTCTTTCATGACTTTGGTGTCTCAATGGTGAAAATGGGTCGGACCGGAGTTCTTACTGGTCGGGCTGGGGAGATCCGTAAGATGTGTCGTGTTCCTAATTAATTAAGAGATATTCAAAATGAAAATATATCTTTTTTTTTGTAAAAGAAAATGAAAATATATCTCGGCGAGTTTATTTCTTATTTGCTTCTTTTCTTTAAACGTTGATTAAATGTGATTTGTGTGGTCTTTGGAATAAGATGAATTTAATCTGTCAAACAAATAAACCATGTATTTTTATTAGTATGATTTAATAGTATTGATTATTGAAGGTTGTTCTGAAAAAATAATAATTCATAATCTCATATATGATATATCACGTCATCCCATGCAGACTCGCATTCGTCCACATCTTTCAGCCAAGCCACGTATCAAAACGAATGTTATTCATTAGTGACTTTTTTTTTTGGTATTTATTTATTTCAAAATAAAATGAAAGTAGTGACTTTTTTTTTTTAAGTATGCTTGATATCTGTAAATTCGGACGGCTGAGATTGCTTCGGGTGCAGGGAAATCTCGAGGAATAAAAAGTATGTGGCGTAGATCATCTGCCTAATCCCAATGCTTTTGTAATAAATAAAATATAATTTCGGCTCGTGAAACACGCGATGGTGCTATGGGCAAAGATTTTCCATTACACGACTCTGTTTTTTTTGTTTTGATTCCATCTCGTAATCTCACTCACTCACAAAGCTCTCGTCTTTCTCGCCACTCTCTGTCAAAATCTTCGGTCTTTGGCTCATTTGGTTGAAACCTGTCGGAGTTTGCGTCTGATCTGCTCATTGAGGCAATTCGTCGAACGAGTGAATGGCATCAGTTGCTGAGAGCTCTCTCCCTCTTCTCTGTCAAATCAAGAGTCAGCGTCGCGTCACTTCCTCTACGCTGAGGAATTCGAGTCTTGTCCGAGTTTCTCCTCCTCATTTCGCTTCTGGGTCGCTTTCATTTCGTCGCCGGAGCTTCGTCCTCGGACACCGATGGAAGTTTGCGAGGTGCGTGGAAGCTACGGGGCCAGATTCTTCTGGATCTCCCAGTGGAGATGATGAGCAGGAGGATGCGCTTCAAGCTACCATCGACAAGAGCAAGAAGGTTCTTGATATGCAAAGAAACCTTCTTCACCAGGTAGTTAGATCGATCCTTGGAATTGGCATTGAGCTTGATGCATTTGGTTGGAACTTCATTGTGAAAGTCTAAACCTTTTTCGTATTCATTGTAAACATGATGTGCTTAACTCTGCTTTGGAGGCTGTTCTTGATTAGTTTTAGGATTACAAGTATTGAATTATTATGATTCTTTCGCTTAATCCTTCTTGTTAATCTTCAGATTGCTGAAAGGAGGAAGCTGGTCTCATCTATAAAAGAGAGCACTCCTAACTTGGTTGATGGCAAACCTTCTGCTAAAGAAGATGCAAATACTGCTGATGCAGCTAAGAATGATAAGATGGATGGAGACGGCAACGGTAGTGTTAGCTCAAGCAGCTATGTCAAGTCATCTCTGAACAAAGAACCAGAAGCTACCACGCCCCTGAAGAGCAGCAAACAAAGCTCACCATCTGCAAAATCTCCTGAGAAAGAGAAACCATCCGGTGTAGCCAATAATGGGAAACCTTGGTCTAGCGTAGTAGCCTCCAGTGTAGATCCTCCTTATAAACCATCCTCTACTGTAACCTCCTCGAAGAAAACTTCTGATCCTGTAACTTCCTCTGTAAATCCGAGCAAATCTCCCGCTGGTGCATTTTGGTCAGATCCATTACCGTCTTACCTGACTAAAACACCTGAAACACCAAGTATAAAGACAGAGGAGTACATGGAAACAAAAGAGGAAATGGCACATGAAGAAGCCAGTAGTGATACTGATGAACCTTCGAAGGACGAAGAGCAGCCGCCTCCACTGGCTGGAGCAAATGTCATGAATGTGATATTGGTAGCTGCAGAGTGTGCTCCATTTTCCAAAACAGGTAATTACTCCACTTGCTATTTTGTTTTGTTTGCATAACTAGGCTTCTCTTCGAGTACACAAACTGAAGACGGTGAGAAATTTTTTATAGGTGGCCTCGGAGATGTAGCTGGCGCTTTGCCAAAGGCTTTGGCTCGGCGTGGACATAGGGTTATGGTAATATTTTATCACAGAGTGCCACTGCCAGTTTCCGTGTCATTTAAGCTGTGTGGTTGGTTATCAAAATCAACTCAAACTTGTTAGTGAATCATTTCCGTTACTTTTCTTGTTAGGTTGTGGTTCCTCGGTATGCAGAGTATGAAGAAGCTAAAGATGTTGGGGTGCGGAAGAGATATAAGGTGGCCGGGCAGGTATAACAGCTCCTAATGTATCAACATTGAAATTTTCATTAATAATTCATTAACAAAAATATTTGAGGTAGAGGTAAATTTCATATGGAACATACTTTGCTGCAGGATATGGAAGTAATGTACTTCCATGCATATATTGATGGTGTGGATTTTGTTTTCATCGATAGCCCTGTGTTTCGGCATCTGAGTAGTAATATTTACGGTGGACATCGACTCGTAAGCTTATTTTATTCTCCCTCTTCTTTCCTGAAAAATTAATTTAAGGCTACATGTACATGAACTAAGTATGGTTTTTGTGAATGCAGGATATCTTAAAGCGGATGGTTTTATTTTGCAAAGCCGCTGTTGAGGTAAACCTCTGCCCCCAATATCATTAGCGTGAATGTATATTTTGTTTTCTTCTTAGAACAAACAAGTTTGGATTCTGGGGGAATGTTGGCAGGTTCCTTGGTATGTTCCTTGTGGAGGTGTTTGTTATGGAGATGGAAATTTGGCTTTTATAGCAAATGATTGGCACACTGCTTTGCTGCCTGTCTACTTGAAAGCCTATTACCGAGATCACGGATTAATGAAATACACACGTTCTGTTCTTGTAATCCATAACATTGCTCACCAGGTTAGTATGACTTTATTCTTATATTTAGAGCTCTATGCATAACCTACTCTGGTTGTAAATTAGGGTCGAGGACCGGTAGATGATTTCTCATACGTGGATTTACCGGGCCATTACTTGGATAGCTTCAAGCTGTATGACCCTGTGGGAGGTGAGCACTTCAACATCTTCGCAGCTGGTCTTAAAGCTGCGGATAGAGTTCTCACTGTTAGCCATGGATATTCCTGGGAGGTTAAGACCTTAGAAGGAGGCTGGGGTCTTCACAACATCATAAGCGAAAACGACTGGAAGTTTAGAGGCATTGTGAACGGTATCGATACAAAAGAATGGAACCCCAAATTTGATCTTCACCTGCACTCTGATGACTACACAAACTATTCCTTGGAGACTCTTCAAATTGGTAAACCCCAATGTAAAGCTGCGTTACAGAAAGAGCTCGGCTTACCCGTTCGACCTGACGTTCCCCTGATCGGTTTTATTGGAAGATTGGATCACCAGAAAGGTGTTGATTTGATAGCTGAGGCGGTTCCATGGATGATGAGCCAGGATGTTCAGCTGGTTATGTTAGGCACAGGGAGACCGGATCTTGAAGAAGTCCTCAGACAGATGGAGCACCAGTACAGGGATAAAGCAAGGGGATGGGTTGGTTTCTCGGTTAAAACAGCTCACAGGATAACAGCTGGTGCAGACATTTTGCTGATGCCTTCGAGGTTCGAACCGTGCGGTCTAAACCAGCTTTACGCAATGAACTATGGAACCATTCCGGTGGTCCATGCAGTGGGAGGGTTGAGGGATACGGTTCAACAGTTTGACCCGTATAGTGAAACTGGTCTTGGATGGACATTTGATAGCGCGGAAGCAGGTAAGCTGATTCATGCTTTAGGGAACTGTTTGTTGACGTATAGAGAGTATAAGGAGAGTTGGGAAGGGCTTCAGAGAAGAGGGATGACACAAGATTTGAGCTGGGATAATGCTGCAGAGAAGTATGAAGAAGTTCTTGTTGCTGCTAAGTATCAATGGTGAGAGTTAATAAAAAAAAGTTCCTTTTCTTCGACTGTTTGTAAAGGAATCTGTCTTTTTGGAATTGTTAAGAAACATAGTTTTGTAGATTTAGTAAAAAAGATACATTGCAACTTGGCAAATTGTCATGCTTTGTAAGCTTCCTTGTGGTAAAAGATCAAGCCATTGTAGTCTCTTAGGTGATTCTAAAGTGATAGACTTGGCAAAGCAGAACAATAGTTACAAATTGCAATAAAACAGTGCTTTATAAATTCAAAAGGATGGGAACAAAGCAGGTGAGTAAGTTCTAGAGATTTTGCTACCATTGAAATCAATGTTGTTGAGCTTGTGTTGACAGCATTTGAGGTGAGAAGATGAGACCAAAGACATCCACAGAAGTCTATTTCTTTGAAAACTACATAGACCATGAAGTTGTTCTCAAACAAATCAAGAAACCTAAACACAGGAATTCAAGAGTTTAAAGGATATCTCCAAGTTCGAAACTCATCACTTCTCAAGCTCCATAACAACAACACAACAACATAGAAAAATAACATAGAAAAGTAACAGACGCACAAACACACATGATGCTCATCAATGTCAGTGATAGTTCTTTAGCTAACCTGCACATAGGTTCCAACCTTCATGATTGAAAATCCAAAAACAACATCAATGACTAATCACATATAGGGCAACGAGAAGCTTAGCAGAAAGCAGAGATTAAAAGCAAAATGTTGATTCACTATAACCAAGTTTCCCACATTATCCTTACAATGCTTATCCCCATTGCACCTTATTTTTTAAACACATAGATTAACATTATATATAAGTACGTTCTTGTGAAAAAAAAAAAGTGTTTTGTGAGAAACAAAAGAAAAGTATAACCATCCCCCACCATCTCATTTCTCTCTCTCTTTTTTCACTTCTTGATCTTCCGCTGCTGTTTCTTGGGCCCCGAAACAACTAATCTCCTAACAGAACAACCACACCTGGCTCTAAAAACCAGCACGGCCCTCCCATTAGGAGGCGCCATCTTCTTCAGCTCAGCTTCCAACTCACGGTGATGGACACGAGGCAGCTCAACCCTCCCCTTCTTCCCATTACTATTTGAGCTGCTCTTGATGCAATCCTCAGTCTCAATCTGAATATCAAACTCAACCGCTTTCCTCAGCCCTTTACAATTCGGCTTCCCGCACCTGTGCATCGTGCACAAGAGTACGACGAGCCAAGCGGAGACGGCGGCGCAGAAGACGCTCAGAGCCAGCGAACCGTACACTATAGGGTTGTGCAGAATCTCCTGCTTGACCAAGACGGAAATGTCGGAGAAGATGGAGAAGGAGGCGAGGGCGATGAGCTTGGCGTAAGGGAAGAAGAGGAAGCCGCAGGATGTGATGACGGCGATAAGGAGGAGGACGTCGATGGCGGCGGAGTGGGAGCCTTCGCAGACGGGGAAGCTGGAGCAGGTGGTGGGGGGTGGTGATGAGGTGGCGTTGAGTTTACGGGTGGGCATAGCTTGGTCGACGGGGTTGCAGACCGAGATTGAGCTATGCAAATATACCATCTAAAAGCTTCGATCTTTCGTCACTAGAAACAAAAACAAAATCAAATCGATCGCAGCTATTAGTCCTGAGACGAAAGTTATCGAATTTGAGGAGATTGAATTGGATTTAAAGAGAGCTATGTATGAATCTGATGGAGAGAAATGGAGATATACAGTACCTGATTGAATTGGAGATGCGAAACCGATCCAAACAAGAGAAGCTGAATCGTCACCAGAGAAGGAAGGAAGGAAGGTTGTGTCCTCAATCAAGCAGGAATCTCGATCGTCTTTGTCATGATTTCAACTTCTTGTGATGATGAATCTGAATGGGGAATGAAAATGGAATCGTATATTCGTAGAGAGAGTAAGTGACACGCGTTTAGATAACTCTTTTTTTTTTTTTTTTAAAATGACGTCGTATTGTCTTTTTATGCCGTCATTACTCTAATTTATTTAAAAAAAACCCTTAGATATATATATAGAGAGAGAGAGAGAGAGAGAGAGCTTGAGAGTTGTGTAAGAACCCTAAAAAGTGCGCAGCCTCCTCCTCTAAAACCCTACGAAGAACTCTCTTTGATTTGATTCCAAAATGGGTTCGAAGCGAAAGAAGGGAGACGACGGCGGAGAGAAAGGAGAAGAAATGATTACGGATTCGAGGTTCTCCAAGGCCCACACTGACCCCAGATTCCGTAGGCTTCCCAGGCGTGAATCCAAAGTCACCATCGACTCTCGTTTCAAAGGTGTCCTCACCGATAAAGCTTCTGCTCCGGTTGATAAGCGTGGGAAGCGTAGAAGACGAGGAAGTGCCAAGGATTCTCTTAAAGAGTATTACCGTATCGAAGAAGACGATAAGAAGAAGAAGAAGCAAAAGAGGAAGGAGGAGAGCGAAGATGAGGATGATGATGAGAGCGAGGGTGAAGAAAAGTTGATTGCTTTGGAAGCTGAGGCCAGGCTGAGGAAATCTGAGGAACAATCTATCGAGGAGGAGGAGTCTGATGAAGATAAGAGTGGGAAGAAGAAGATTCTTCCTTTAGAGTTGGCTTCTTCTGATAAAGAATCTGATGATGAGAACTCAGAGTCTGAAGACAATGAGGAAGATGTTTCGGAAGAAGAAGAGGTGGATACTGACGTGGACGATGAAGATATGTATGATGACGATGAACCCGAAGTTGCTGTAAGTACATTAGCTTTCAGTTTTGATTCCTTTGGCTATACGAACTATCATTCAAATTTTGGTTTTCCGGTTTGTAGGAAGAGGAGATAGCGAGTATCGAGAAAGAAACTCACAGACTCGCTATTGTCAACATGGACTGGAAACATGTCACTGTAAGCTCTTCTCTATCTATTGTTATGTTAGCTCTCTTTTTTGTGCTTTAATCTGTTTACTATGGTTATGGAACACTATTCTGATTGGGAATGTATAGATTTTAGTTTTTTTGCTCATTAGACAGAGCTTGTCCAGTAGTTTTTGTTCTTATGGATGCTATCTTATTTGCTACTTAGGCCAAAGACTTGTACGTTGTTTTCAATTCGTTTCTCCCGAAAGATGGTCGCCTTTTGTCAGTTGCGGTCTATCCATCAGAGTTTGGGCTTGAGCGAATGAAAGAGGAGGAAATCCATGGCCCGGCAATTGGTGGAGACAAGGAGAATGAAGATAACAGTGATGATGATGAAGAGGAGGATAAGGACGTCATCAATGAGAGTATACGTGATTACGAAAAAAGCAGATTGAGGTAAAGTTGAAAACCCACCTCTTAAAGGCTAAGGAGATCTATTTATTTATTTATTTAAAAAACTTACAGTCGCTATTGCTCTGTTACAGGTACTATTTTGCTGTTGCGGAATGTGATTCCAGTGCCACTGCTGATCACTTGTACAAATCATGTGATGGTATCGAGTTTGAGAGATCCTCTAACAAGCTCGACTTAAGATTCATTCCTGATTCCATGGAATTCAAACATCCACCTCGTGACATTGCCACCGAGGTGCTTTGCTTCTCTACTTTCTATTCAGTGTGTGATGATCTTGTTGCTTTCATGGTGATCTGAAAGTTAAAAAAAAAAAAAAAATTACAGGCACCTGCTGCTTATCAAGGTTTAGATTTTCAAAGCCGAGCACTGCAGATGAGTAAGGTTAATTTTACTTGGGATGAAGATGAGCCGCACCGTGTGAGGACCTTAAACCAGAGATTCAACCCTGATCAGGTCTGTATGCTTTTTTCTTTAATTTTTCTTCAAAATCAGGCTTATTAGAAGCATCTCCTATATATTTCTTCAGCCGTTTGTGTTCTGATAAATTTTCACAATTCATAGTTGGCAGAACTTGAGCTGAAGGAGTTTTTAGCTTCTGATGAGAGTGAATCTGATGATGATGATGGTGGTGATGATGATGAGGGGAAAAGAAAAGAAAAGTACCTAGCTTTAATGGAATCCGGAGATGTTGATTCTGATAAAGACGAGGATGAGGAGAATGACCAGGACATGGTAGTAGAATTCAATACGGGGTTAGAAGATCTGAGTAACAAATTTCGTGAAAAGAAAGAAGAGAAGCCAGAAACGGTCTGGGACGCACAACTTAGGAAGATGCGGGAGAAGAAGAAAGCTAGGAGGATGCAAAAGAAGGATGAGGATGATGATGATTCTTCAGATGATGATGATGATGATTCTTCTTCAGATGATGAAGACGACTACAACGATGATGATCATAAGAAGAAGAAGAAGAAGAAGATGATGAAGAATAAGAAGAAGAAGGGTTTAGAGGAGAAATTAGCAGCGGAAGAAAGAAGCAGAGCGGAGCTCGAGTTGATACTGGCTGATGAGAATGGAGGAGACGGCAAAGGTCTAAAAGGATATAATATTAAAAGGAAAAGTAAAAAGAGAAGTAAAGAGATGGCAGAAGATAAGATACCTTCAGCTGATCCTGAAGATTCAAGATTCTCAGCTGCAATCATGGATCCTAACTATGCTCTAGACCCTACGAATCCACAGTTTAAAAGGTACGTTGATGCATACTTTGAGGTTTTGATGTATTTGAGAATTGTGAAGTAGTTTTTCTCATGACAGTTTGATTGATTCTTCTTGGCAGGAGTGCGACTTATGTTAAGCAATTAACTCAGAAGCAAAAGGAAGATCCAAGAAACCAAGAAGAGCAAGTGAAAGATGTGGAGACAAAGAAGGCCTCTGCTACAGAGGGCACGGAGGGATCTTCTAAGAAAAGGAGTTTTGCAGAGTCTGCTACTGTCAAGTCGTTGAAGCTCAAGATGCAGCAGAAGGGTTCTGAGAAGAAGAAAGAAGGGACTACCGACTTGGCTCAGCGACTGAAGAAGAAAGCCAAAGCTTTATCAAACAAATAAATGTCTTTGCTTCTTTCACATCAATTTCGTTTCTCTTTTTTTTCAGGTTTCAGTGCACTGATGTTTTGAAATGTTAACAGTTTCAGTTTTGATTCGACATTTAAATTGGATAATTTTTCATTTGCCTCTGTCAAGGATCAAATCAGTTTATTGTGTATCAACAATGTGGAGTATTTCTACGAGTGGTCCAAACAATGTTGCTTTGAACCTTGAAGTTGGAATACTTGTTTAGCTCATTGTCGGACCAGTATCGGCAGCTGGTTGTATATCAACGACGTTCTAGTTTTCGCATAACATTTGGAAACACGCAACACTGGCGCTTGAAGCACGTTCTGATTTTATTACTGTTTCCCCCACTTAAACGTCTGTCTATTAAACCAACAAGAAAAAAACAAGAACAACCACACACTTTTAACTGAAACATAACAAACTGGTGAAACCTAAGACATAGAAACTCCCAGTTCGGTCTTTATACTGACAGTAAATCCGTAAATTATGTAGAAAACAAATATATGGATCAACCATAGTAAGGAGGATGACCAGAAGAAGGTGAAGCCCCTGCGTGATCAGCTGAAGGGTACATATATGGACTTCCACCATAACCTGCGTATTGAGTTTGCACCTGCCCATTCTGCCAACCAGCTGTTGGCGCAGAAGCGTCAGCCACTCCGGGAACATTTTGGCCCACGAGTAGGCTCAGATCAGGTAGTGTGTAGTCTCTGCTTTTGTCGCTAAAAGCCTTCATTCAAGCACCAAAAATACAGGAAGAGAATTATTAGTACGAAAAAAAGATAAAAGAAGTTGATTTACAGATTTCACTGAATTGTTGAAGAGAAAAAAGGCATACGGTTCTTGCAGGCATCAGTTATTAATCTCTTTCCCTACACATTTTTTTTGTGGGTAAGCAACTCAAGAAAGCGACCAATCTTATGTACCTTTACATTGAGATCAGTATGACGAGAGTATGATAGTCGAAGCTTACAGTAGCCACCGTCATATATGCAGTGTCCTTCCAATGCTTCTTTAGCTATTGCCGCCGTTGCTATATCTACAGAAAGTCATGAAGCAAACGATTGCTTAGCATGCCCATAAGCTACTTTATAAAATAACCAAAAGACGTATAAGGTTCATAAAGGGATTTGCATCAGATCATAAAGGTCATGTACCAGAGTATTGAATTAAGGCTTGTGTTGAACCATTCTTCTCAAATATAGCAATCTTCTGGACAGACCCATACGCTGAAAAGACCTATGAAAGCAAAGGAAAGAGTTAATTTTGACATATTTAAGCAAGCAGAGAAGCAGATAACGTGCATACTATTGTTGTCCCTCACCGTGTGAAGAACATCCACGGTGACAGCATACTGCATATTCTCAATCAAAGCAAGCAGGACATTGCTCTGAGTTTCTACCTTCTTTCCATCAGCACCCAAAGCAGGCTGAATCCAGTGATAAATACAATAAGTAATATAACACAAATCAGTCAATGTAAGAAAGTCAAAGATAAAACGGTGGCAAGGGCAAGGGAAGGAAAAATTTACCTGCATAGACCCGTCCATTGCGGTATGATTCACTGGAAGGTATGGATTTGTGTAATCCCTGAGTAGTACGTAAAAGATTCAAACAGATGAATCAACGATTTTATAATAACATTTCCAACATTAATAGCGGTATAATTCAGAGGCACATTAGTAAGGACTTAAAACTCCTACCTGCTACGATGGGACTGAAACTTGATGTTTAGATCAGTATGAGCTGAATAAGACATTCGCAAATTGCAAGAGGCAACGTGGTCTGGAAGTAGATATCTGGATTTTACACAAAAAGAAAGAATATGATCAACGTGATCAGCAGAGGTATATCTTATGGCGGGGGTGGAAAGCATGCATAAAGAATATAAGCATACTTGGGTATACTTCTTCCATCTAGCGCATTCCTTGCCGCTGAAGCAGTCTCCACATCAGTGAATTGAACTAGTGCCTGGGGAGGTTATAACAGCAGATAATAAGATTCATTTTCTCCATCAGGCAATAGTCCTTGGAAACAAAACTGGATAACTAACCTGGAAACCAGCAGCTTTCTCAAAAGTGGCAATTTTGTGAACGAATCCAAAAGCAGAAAACACCTGAAACAAAAGTTTGGATATGAGTCATGACCATAAGACAGTGGAGCGAATGGAGAATAACAAAAGGGAACCAAAAAAACTCAAATGTTCCCGGACTGGGAGACTGAAAAAAAAAAAAAGAAGAGTAAGCCCAGGTAAGTACAGAGTGACACCTGTCCATGAGAATGACGAACACGATACTAATTTCCAAAGTCTCTCCAGAAAGATTTTAATAAAGAGGCATGATGAACATCTGTGATTGGAGGATTTTTCATTAATGTTGATATACCGTAACTGGAATAGAATGTCTATGTGAAAAAATTACTAAAAGAAATTTGCTTAATACAAAAAGTTGAAATCTTTTAATATATTTTCATTTGCTGGAAGCTCAACACAAGGCCTCTTATAAGCATGTTGGTATCAAACAGAGAAGTACCCACTAACAAAACAAATATGAGTGAAAGGTAAGCTAAAAGCAATTACCAGATGGATGACATCGATGCTGACATCGTGAGATTCGACTCCTTCAAAGGTAACCAAGAGGACATTCCCAGGGACATCTCCAGGACTCTGGTTGTTGACAATCTCATGGCGATTAGAGTACTGTATATAAACAGTTTTCCCACGAATCTGCGCAGGCTCTGAAGACGAAGCATAATACGAAACCATTGATATAGCCTGATTCAACTCAGCCTGTAAAAGAACAGCTCAGCTCAACTCAACCATCGATTTCACAAATTCCAAAAACCTAAACAATCTGATTGAAGAGAAGAAGAAGAAGAAGAAGATGTTTACGAATTCGACGAAGGCTTGGTTGCGATTGGCGCCGACATTGGTTTTGGTATTTACGATTTTGCCGAATCGTTTGCACAGGTCGATGAGCTCTTCTTCCACGCATTCCCACGGCAGATTCCGCAGGTGCACCACCTTCGACGGCGTCTGCGTATACCGAAACTGTGAGCTCGACATCTCTTCTCCGGTTAAAACGATCACGCAGAGCCCTCGATTCCCTCCTCTCTGAGCTTTTAGTTGTGATCGGAATCTATACGGAAGCTCAAATCGCAGGCCGTTTTTGCAAATCGGTCCCCCGAAACTACATTAATTTACGAATCAGGCCTAAAACTTTCTAACAGGTTCATATAGCCCCTTTAGCTAATAGTTTAGTCGACTCTGTTTATAAGCCTGTTAAGGGCCCAATAATCTTGTTTTGTTGACTTTTATTTGGATGATATTATTGCTGAATAATAGAGTGGTCAAAGGTTTGGGTTAGACAATGATGCGTTGCAGTTACTTCAATTAAACTCCTAAAACATACCAAAATGACTTACTTTTATTTTTGAGTCTGCTTAATTACCCTTAACAAATTCTTCGTCAATGGGATTAAGAGTTTTACTTTTACATAATCGTTATTTTATTCCATTGAAAGTTTTGAAGTTGATGCGGTTTTATGTGTGTGTGACTTGTGATCACAGCCTCACGATCTTGTTTTTCTATGTTCTTTCTACCTTTGTACTAGAACGTAATGCCCTGATGCAGGAGTACGTCGAGTTGTTCATTTATCGTTACCTTCTTCTCAGTGTTATTGTATGCCTAGTGTGGCTAAGTGAGAGATTGTGATCAATTCATTCTGTTGTTGCCCCTTTAGATAAATTCTAAATTAAACCTGGAAAAGCAAAACACAATTATTTAATGTGCATGGTCACAGACAATATAGGGACATCAAAGCTCACAGCTTTGAGCTGTTTCTTGGCCCTACATGAAGAACTGTCAGTTACATCTCATATCGTTAGCCTTGGTCGGGAGGGTCTCAATAGTCTCTACTGTTTGTGAAGGTACGTACACATCCATTAACACTCTTGTTTAATTGTATTATTAACTAGTCTTCTAACACTGTATTAAGTTTGGTGTATCTCTTTCTTATTTGCGTGGCTAGTTTCTTGCCATAAGTTCTCTCGATTAATCTCATGTGCTTGGCTTGGCCTAGCTACTGTGATTAAAATGATTGATGTATTGTTCGGGTCCTTCCTTTTTTTTGGTTAAATTTCAGTTGGGTTATTTGGTCATGTCTTGCTGAGATAGTGATGAAAGGTTTTGGTCTTACTGATAATAACCAAGTTTGGGATAGACAACGATGAGTTCCTTAATTAGTGTTACTTCGACTAAACTCTTAAAAGTAGCAAATAATGAAAATGAAAATGTCAAGATTCAATGACAGGTTACTGAAGTTGGTAACATATATATGATCAACCGGTTCTGCCTTCATGTGTTTTGAGTTAAGTAAATACTAAGGCATGTTTCAGATGTGTTTTTACATAGATTTTTCATGAAAGTTCTGAAGCAGTTGGAGGTTTAAAAAAAAAAAGACTTAGAGCATTGATATGGTTCTTCATGCGTGTGACTTGTTCTTTTCAACAGAACGAGCACACTAATGTAAAATACTTGGAGCATTGATGTGAAAATTTAAGAAACTATTATGGTATTCAATTGTATATGGTCCAGAAACTGATGATGGTTATCAGTTGACGTAAAAATATTTGGCCCCTCTTCTTGGCTCATTGGTGGTTCTTACTTCTCTCAAGTTTTGCATGGGAGGTTGAGCTACGTGGATAGATGTGATTTTGGCAGGTGGCATCATGATCATCATCTATGGAGCTTAGTTTGAAAAACTGTTTGGACCATAATGAGTAGAAGCTGTCAATATGAATCAGCAAGACATTTAAAAGAGTTGTCCCCATTGTCCTTTACATCTTTTCCATCCAATGTGAATTTTTACTAAGAAAAAATACGGTTGCTTTTCTTTTTGTTTTTATTGGTAGAATTCTTGGGCCTATGAGTTTTGTCTTATGGTTTATCTTTAAAGTCGATGAAGATACTTTCTTCTCTCCCTACAAGCTTGGAGCCCACCTCAATAAATTCTTTCTTTGATGCCATGGAGCACACTATGATACACTCTTTCTTTGTTTGGTCTAGTAAAATCTCTTTAATGTCACCGTCACTGCCATTAATCGTCTACCTTTCTTGGCAGCAAAAAAATTACCTCTGTCAACAACGTTTGATCACCTATAAACTATCTAAAACCATGTATGATAAACAAACTTTTTAGTATAAAAAAAATTGCACGAGGACCCGTTGAGACATACGGTTTTTAGTTCAATCTAAGTTAATCGGTTCTAGCTAGATTGTGAGATAAGTTAATCAGTTTCCAGCTAGATAATGTAGTTTCAGAAATCATGTATGATCAATTTGTAGCTTTTGAATGGTAAACTGCATACTAAATACTGGTTTTTACATCACCAGTAGCTATTTTGTGGTTAAGTTTCTGGATGCTTTTGATCATTCACTGTCTATTTTTGTTTATCTTTGTGAAAAGAAAAGATCTTATGATGACTTGACAACAAGAACAGTGTATCAGCTAGTGGGACTTTCATTAATTGGTGAAGGAATCACATAAGGAAAGGTTTTTCATCTCCTTTCTTCTTGCTCCCCCTCCACTAAAGTGCTTCCTCTGTTCATATATAAGTTTAGCAATCACTTGAATAGTTAAAGTGCCTGTATACCTAAGACACTGTAAGAGTTTCAAATCTATTTACTACCATCATCAATCCTCTCTGTCTGATTTGCTTTTCCAATTATAGTGCCAGCTTCCTCTTTCTTCACCGCCATTTAACAGCATTTACTACTGTGCAGTTTCTAGTAAAAGGCTAAAATCTAACTAAAATGTGAAAGCAACAAAAAAAATCAATCAACACGTTTTTGATAAAGAAGTGTAACTTATTACGGTAACTAGTTATAGGCTAGCTAAGAGAGAGAGCACTATAGTATCTTTGTAGCTTTCAAGAAACCATAGCTCATTAGGATACCTGTAATAAGAAACCTAGAGCATACAAGTGTATGTTTTACACTCTTTATCTATTTCATTATCTAAAAGCTAGAGGGTCATCAAAGTGAGGGCTATGGATGGATAGATGTTGACCTGAAAATTTACTCCTGGTTCTGAAATTAACCGTTTTACCTTGGTGTAAGAATCATTTGAGTACTCTGTTGAGTCTTTAAAAGGAAATCAAGGTGTTTGAACCACAAAGGTAATAATTTAACTAGGCCCCATCTAATTAAATGCCAATCCATGTCAAAGACCAAGAAAAGGGGAGCTTACAGAACCTAAACAGAGACATCTTCTGTTGTGTCTCTCCCCTCTTATAAATCAGAGCCAAGCCAAGAGAGCAGATTTTGTGGATCATCATGTTCACGTAATGACAAGTACTATCTACATACATAACATTACACAGAGTGGATCATTTTGAAGATATTTTTAATCAGTATAGCTTAGCAGCCTAGTTTGTGGCAAATAATGGGAAGATCGCCGTGCTGTGATAAGGATGGTCTAAAGAAAGGGCCATGGACACCAGAAGAGGATCAGAAACTCTTGGCTTACATTGAAGAACATGGCCATGGAAGCTGGCGCTCTTTGCCGGAGAAAGCTGGTAACTAACTTCCACATTTCTTTATCATCTTCTACTTCTATTCAAACTTTTCTTTTGTGATTTATTCCAAACACCATATAGGTCTCCAAAGGTGTGGAAAGAGTTGCAGACTGAGATGGACTAATTACCTAAGACCAGACATCAAGAGAGGCAAGTTCACTGTACAAGAAGAACAAACCATCATTCAACTCCACGCTCTCCTCGGAAACAGGTGAGAGCCTCAATCACCAAAGAGTGAGTTGATCTTATTTGTCTTTTCTTTATGTCTGATGTGATTTTCTCATAGATGGTCAGCGATTGCAACTCACTTACCTAAAAGGACAGACAACGAGATAAAGAACTACTGGAACACACACTTGAAGAAACGTCTGGTCAAAATGGGGATAGATCCAGTGACACACAAGCACAAAAACGAGACTCTCTTGTCTTCCACAGGTCAATCCAAGAACTTAGCCACGCTTAGCCACATGGCCCAGTGGGAGAGTGCTCGGCTCGAAGCTGAAGCAAGGCTAGCTAGAGAATCAAAGCTTCTCCATGTACAGCATCACCGAAACAACAAACCAGCAGCTCCTGATTATTGCTTGGCTCACAAGTCATCATCAACAAATTGGACAAAACCAAACCAAGGTAAGAAGAGATATTGTGTGTGATCTTGAAAACTAAAATACTTCATTCATAACGTATAATTATTGACAGGAAACGGAGATCAACAGCTTGAGTCTCCGACGTCGACGTCGACGGTGACATTCTCCGAGAATCTCCCTCTGATGATCATGCATTTAGGAATCCCCACGGAAAACAGAAACAGCAGAGTCGCCGTCTCTTCTTCCATCAAAGATTCCGACCACGACTGGATGAAGCAAATCAACTGTCCAAAAGAAGGAATCGAAGAAGGATTCACGAGCCTCCTGCTCCGTGATTCAGTTGACCGGAGTCTCTCCGCCGGTAAAAACGACGAGAGTGAGTATAGCTACTATGAGGATAACAAGAACTACTGGAATAGCATTCTCAGCTTGGTTGATTCATCACCGTCCGACTCTCCGACGATGTTCTGATCTAATGGTCCACAGTGATTCCGCCAAATATTTAAAAAAATTCTCAGATTGTTATGTCGATAGCTTCCAATACTTTTTTTTTTATTTTCTTTACTTTATTTATATAAAATATATCATGGTATTGTGATGGAGAACTTCATGAAAATGACCATTTTGCAATATATATAATATTCCTTTGGTTTTTGCATAATTGAATGATAGTAAATTCATTTACAAAATGCTTTCTTTCTTTTTGAACAACAATATATGCAAACAATTTAGAAGAAAATTGATATATTTTAATACATTTTGATATTTTGACATAGAATAAATTACTTTATTCTTAAAGGATTACAACTATTATGCTCATAAGCACTCTTCATTTTAGTTATTTTATTTTTATGCAAAGAGATGTGGAATGAAAGGGGTGTAATAAAAACAACACGTTGACATGTCGAGTAAAAGAAACACAATTAAATGTATGGTAGTTTCATGTCACTTTCTTTGCAATAAATAGAAATATAAATAACACAGTAATATGAAAATGGTTACACTCATCACTTATGACTAGATTGAATTAAAATATAAATTACATAGTAAATATGAAAATGGTTATACATTCATCACTTAGAGCATAATTAACCCTGAAACCCTTCACGGTTTCTTAAACAATTTTTTTTTGTTTAAAAAAAATTAAAAACAAACCAATCGCGGACCGTTGTATATCGGTGGAACCAGCGAACAGTACAAAAAACCCTCCACAATCCATCTTTATTTTGTTGTTTCTGTCACCGGTTTCAAAAATTTTGCTGAGACCCAGACACTAATTTATTTTAAGAAACCCAATTAACTACCGCCTTAATCATGGCTTTATGAATACACAAAAAACATTGGTTTCCGATTTTAATTTGTAGATTTGTTTTATTAAGTTAAGTTTTTTTTTGGAATAAAAATGAAAATAGGCGTAATAAGGCTCTAAGTATAGGCTTAAGGCATTTCCATTAATTAAGGCCCATAGAAAGCCCAGTTGTGACCTTTGTGAGAAGACAGAGACAAAGACAAAGGGAAACACTGTTGTGTCTCAATACCACTCCTCGCGAATCTGAGATTGTCGGAAGATTCGATCGAATTGGGGGGTTAGGGTTTTTCGCTGCCGACGAAGTGCTTAATAATCTGATCAATGACGCCGCCTCCAGGACTTTACTCCGGTACCAGCACTCTTGCCCTGGTAACAATCTCTCTCTCTCTCACTCTCCGATTTCTCGATCTGTGTCCTTGACTCGTCTTCGACTTGTAGAATTTGGGGGGTTTTTTAGTCTGTCATCTCTTTCGTATGGATCAGGTGGCTCGTGCTTCGGCTTTCGGACTGGGTCTCATCTACGGCAACGTCAAGCTCAAGGCTTTGAAGGTACTTCTCTCTCTCTCTCTCCCTCGAATCATTTTCCGTGAAATGAGAGAATCTGGGACACATGATCTGCTGTTCTTGATGTATAAAGGTGTTTTAGATCATAGTCCATTGGAAGATTGTGTCTTTTTAATTGATGGGAACATGATCGAATCATATATATGATATAGATATATTGTAGCTTGACTCTTTTATGCTTTATCTAATTAGATAGTCTATTTTGCAAGTATCTAAGTCCAATGGTTAAGCTGCATCTCATATTCCATTGAATGATCATATTCTACTCTATAAACACTCGGATTTTCATATTGTTTAAACTTTGTTTTATCTTGCAGTGCAACTATTTGTTCATAGCTGTATTGACAAATGCGTTTATCTTTCTATAATGAGATTTGCCTACTGAGTGATTTATTAACAAATGCTTTTACCATATGTAGATAAAGAAGAACTCACAGATTAAGGCTGAAGCCAAGGCTCATCACTAAGCACCAAACATCTTTCTCTCCCTCCAAAATAAGATGATGAAGCCAAGTGAACGTTCTCCACAAATGTAGCTGTTTCTTCTTCTTGAGCTATATCTCTCTTGGTGACATTTTCGGTTTTTTCTGTTTTCTTTTTGGCTATCGTTGACGAAGAAGAGCATAAACTTTTGTCTGAAAAAGCAATCATAGTACCATTTTTATTTAAACCCGATGCTATGAACACCATATGTTTATCATTTTAACAAGATTGGTTCAGTGACCTATTGTGCTTTGCTATTCAATAACCGATGCATTCATAAATGCCTTCTTTTAGTAGATGGTCTTCCTTCAGGTTCTTATCTAGCTAAGATTACCAATTGGCAAGAAGAATTGTTATTTCATTTATTATCCATCCCATAGTACATAACTTCAGCATAAGCGTGGCTTATACAAAATGTGACTCAGAGACCATATAATACACATACTACTTTCATATTCGTCAACATTAAGCACTATACTTTAGTGGGCCACTTAGTTTTCGGGGTTAATTTTAGGTGGCGATTGGTTTTTCCGCTACCACCCGCAAACGCAGCTTTTGCGGTCGGTAGCGGTTGTTGGCGATTTGCAACAATCACTCAAATCGCTCTAAACCGCTTCAAACCGCTCCGAATCTTATAAATTCAAAAGCTGGCTCCAGCTAGCGTTTGCGGTTGCGGGCGGTTGCGGGAGGGTAAAAATTTTTTTTTTTTTTTAAAACAATATATATACAAAGAAAAAAATATTTAATAAAATATTTAAAATTGAAATTATGAAAATATTAAAATATATCTATTTTATTTTAATTAATATTATAAAATTTTATAATAAAAACAATTTCAATAAATTTTCAAAAATTAAAATTATAACTTTCTAAATATAAATTTTATATTTATTATAATTTTATGATTTTTGATATTTTTATAATTATATTAAATGTAAATATTGTTAATTTATTATTTGACTGTTACCGCATTTGGTAGTTAACCAGTCATAAGTCACCCGCAAACGCACCAATTTTTAACCGCAGTACTAGTCATACAAATCTCTTAAAACCGCTAGAAACCGCAACCGCCCGCATCCACAAACTCCCGCAACCGCAACCGCTGCGTTTGAACCAGTCAGGCCCTTAGTGTTGTTGCTTTCTTCATTGGATGGATGATAACTTAAAGAATAATTTGTATGCTTTTCTAATAAAGTATACCTTATCATTTCGAAGACAACTTTTCGTGTGGTCCATTGGCTATCATCAACTAGAGGTGCGAGTCATGGCGTATAATAGAGTTCTGGACAGTATTTATTAGGGTAGACACAAATCAATCATCTAGTATTTGGCTGATGATCCAATATATTTTTATGCACGAAGGACGTTGAAGGTCTTAAATCTAAATCTAATATTCTTAGCAAAGTTTATCATATGAGTTACACAAACATTCTAGTGCTACATGGCATTAAACATAATCCAGTAATATAGCGTTTGAAGAACAAAAGAAATGGAAAATAAGAAAGTGAAACAGATAAAGAGCTATTGTCTCCTCTATCTCTAAAGAGCTATGTCTGCATGAACATATTTAGGTTTCAATTTGTATTGCCTTTTCTTGATAGAAGTTTTTCTAAAAAAAATTATCGTCATATCCAAGTCCATAATAAAAAAAAACTAGCAAAGCAGCGCGACCTACCCTGATGACTCAAAACGCACGTTCACAAATTTGAAGTGGCATTCCCGTAAATAAACTTCAGAAAAGCTTGTCTAAATTATTTTGTAATAAGATCAGTAGTAATATCTTTGTTCAGTGATCATTATGATTTATGAGGCTCAGGGCTACGAAAGTGATTGATGTCTACTAGTTTTTTTCTCTTGCTATTCAAAATATGCACCACCGCTAAGCATGGTTGTGTGATGGTATTCTACTAAAACTCTGAGCAGACCATTATTGTTGGTGCAGTTGCTAAACAAGATACAATTAAAAACAATGATTCTATTAGAGAAATACCTTTGAAGTTGAACTTTGGTTTCAAGTCATATTCCTGTGTTTTACCACCATGTTTGACTTATAAATAATTCAAGTATAATGTTTAGACTTGGGTTAGTTGCATTTTCAACAAATCCTTAGAAGAATATAAGCATATAACATTTCGAATTGAAGAGTACACGCTTTTAGAAAGAGGTAATAAGTCAAACAAAAATACCAATTTGGGATTGGCCAGCGAATTAGCCATTCTTATTACTTATTAACTGGAGAAAATCTAAACAAACAACTTTTTTTTGCTAGATTTTGGAACAAAAAAAAAATCTAAACAAACATTAAAACGAGTTAAAATTCATGTATGGTATAAAATAATATATATACAATAGGAATCAATTTAAAGATGCTACAATTTTCAAAAAGAGCGGGACATTCAAAATATTCACCATCACCATTAAAAATAATACTATATGTACTGAACAAATTTTCAACATACATGTATTATAACCATTAAACAATGAACAACTTATTCCAAAACTCAAATAAATATATTATCACAGTAACTATCCTCTGTAAAAATAATAGTAAATGCCAATACTTGCAACAACTAAGAAAATGAGTTCTATTTTTGTAACGTTGAAAATTAGAAAAAAATGGTAAAAAAAGTTATATATTTTTAAAACTAAAACCGTGGGTTAGTTTGGAAGATGGTTAAGTTAGATCTAAACTCAAGGAAGGAAGGAGTGGTTAAGTCACGGAAACGCAAAACGACAAGCAGTTTGGCTTCTTAAAAACCCGTCCAATGAGAAATCCCTGACGCACCTAACCCAAACCCCATAGAGAGAGAGAGAAAGAGCAGAAGAGAGAGAGAGAGATGGCCGTCTTGTCGTTCCAGAGCCCCACAAACTTCTCCGCAACCTCCATCCCCGGCTCATCTCGCCGCCGTTTCGACTCCACCGCCGGCATATCGTCGTCATTCACCGGAGACGGCCCTATCTCCTCGATGATCCTGAGGTTCCCTCCCAATTTCGTCCGCCAGCTCAGCATCAAAGCCCGCAGAAACTGCAGCAACATCGGCGTCGCGCAGATCGTCGCCGCCAAGTGGTCCAACAACCCCTCCTCCGGTTTACCGTCGGCGGCGGCGGCAGCATCGTCTGTTTCCGCCGCCGCCTCGGCCCCTGCGGCTGCCGTTCCTCCCGTCGTCGCGCTGAATGGCGTGGACGAGGAGGTTGTGGCGGCCGAGGGAGCCAGGGAGATAGGGTTGAAGAAGGATTCGAAACCCTCATTTTTGAGCTCCGATGGGAGCCTCACTGTTCATGCCGGTACGACGTCGTATCAATAGATCCATGTCAATACTCTCATTCTGCAATCATTTCATGTTTAAGAATCATTTCGTTGGAGATAATTTGAGTTTTGTTGGGGTTTATGATGATACGATAGGTGAAAGATTAGGTCGTGGTATAGTGACGGATGCAATCACAACTCCTGTAGTCAACACATCTGCCTACTTCTTCAACAAAACTGCTGACCTTATTGACTTCAAGGTTCCTTTTTATCTCCTTTGTTCAAGTCTGTTGCTTTAATAGAATAGATTATCTTGATTTTGGCTAATATAGTAACTTAATAGCGAAAGAATCTTTCTTGACAAGATCATTGACTTTATTTCTCCTTCAATTATTATTGTAGGAGAAACGGAGTGTCAGTTTCGAGTATGGTCGTTATGGCAACCCTACCACTATCGTTCTTGAGGAGAAGATAAGGTTATTATATGTCTCTTTAGAAATCTACACTTGTCTTTTATGTTCTCCTGAGGGTTAATGTTTTTTAATGCTTTTGATTTTTTTTTTTGATTAATATGTATTGTGCAGTGCACTTGAAGGTGCTGAATCAACCTTGGTTATGGCATCTGGGATGTGTGCAAGCACTGTTATGCTTTTGGCTTTGGTTCCTGCTGGTGGCCACATTGTGACTACTACAGATTGTTACAGGAAGACTAGAATCTTCATGGAAAATTTTCTTCCCAAGATGGGGATAACTGTAAGAAATCCAATTTTTTTTAATTACAGTGTCAATTCTAGTTTCTCTGATTCCTGAAAGATGTAGAATATCAGCTTGAATGATTAACCATCATGTTTACGTCCAGGTCACTGTGATTGATCCTGCTGATATCGCGGGGCTTGAAGCTGCTGTGAATAAGTACCAAGTCAGTTTCGTAACACTTGTTGTGCATTCATATTCTTTCTTAGAGAGTGTATGTTTGACAGCTTGATTCAACTGGTCTTACAGGTTTCTCTCTTCTTCACTGAGTCACCGACAAACCCATTCCTGAGATGCGTCGACATTGAGCTAGTTTCAGAAATATGCCACAAGAGGGGAACTCTTGTTTGCATCGATGGCACCTTTGCAACACCTCTGAATCAGAAAGCCCTTGCTTTTGGTGCTGATCTTGTCGTCCACTCTCTTACAAAGTACATCGGAGGACACAACGATGTGAGTAGTACAAACATAAATAATTAAAAGCTCTTGTTGGCTGTACACTTTGTTAACAAAGACTGGTTTCTCTCCTTGGCTTGCATTAGGTTCTTGGTGGATGCATCTGTGGCCCACTGAAGGTGGTTTCAGAAATTCGCAATCTGCATCATGTGTTGGGAGGCACACTCAACCCAGTAAAACACACCTGACCCTCTCATGAATTTCTCTTATTTATGCTGTTTATTTCATGATTCTCATAAGATCCGTGTGTTATGTTAAACAGAATGCTGCATACCTAATGATCCGAGGCATGAAGACAATGCATCTTCGTGTACAGCAACAGAATTCAACTGCCTCAAGGATGGCCGAAATTTTAGAGGCACATCCTAAGGTATATACAATAACTCTTTCTGTGTGCTTACCGTTTTCCTGTAAAAATAAATGCGTTTTGGATATTGCAGGTGAGTCATGTGTACTATCCAGGCCTTGCAAGTCATCCCGAGCATCACATTGCCAAGCGACAAATGACTGGTTTTGGAGGTGTAGTCAGTTTCGAGGTAACATCGATCAATCTCTCTCTCTCTCTCTCTCTCTCTCTACAGAAGATTTAGCTTTTCTAACTGAAGAGTAAAATGATCCTCATATCTTTGTGTGTGGTAGATTGATGGAGACATAGAAAGAACGATAAAGTTTGTGGACTCTCTCAAGATTCCTTACATCGCACCATCTTTTGGTGGCTGCGAAAGCATCGTGGACCAACCGGCCATCATGTCTTACTGGTATGTATATGCTTTTCACGTCTTTTGATATATCATCTTGTGGTTTCACTAATTGAACTTGGTTGGTTAATTTTATGATGATAGGGATCTGACACAGGAGGAGAGGCTAAAGTATGGAATCAAAGACAATTTGGTACGTTTCAGCTTTGGAATTGAAGACTTTGAGGATGTCAAAGCTGACGTTCTTCAAGCTCTCGAAGCCATCTGAAAGAAATTCCAACTTTTTCGACCCCTCCAAAAACACAATGTCGTTTCTGTGATCTTTTGTCTTGTCTGTTTCCTTTATCTCTCTGCTCGTTATCCATCTCTATGTGAACGGTCACTGTAGTAATGTTGTCTTAGAACTATGGTTCGGCGACATTTACCGTTTCGTAATAAACGAGGACTATTTATGTTTGTTGGGCTAATAAATTCATTTATGATTTTTTTGGTCAAACCTAGCTCTTACTTTTTAATCGGCTATTTATAGGCCTATTAGTAAAAAAGATACCTAACGTAACGTTAGTAGGATACTTGTTTTTGTAGCTGACATTGCTCAAAAACCCATGTGCTGTCCAGCGAGAGTAATCAAAGTGGAGTTCCGGACCGGACCCATCATCAAATAACATTTTACCAAAAATATTCTGATTCCTTCTCGAATACCGATGCAAAACTATCCAATTTGAAACTTTTTGAAATAGCTTTTTGAAACTTCATGTCATCTGTACCCCCAAATACTAACTTCCAACCGCTCAAGACGTGATAGTTTCTCTAAAATATACTTTAGCTGTAACCAGGCCCGGCTCAAATATTAAAAGGGCCCTGTGCTGCCTTAATTTTTTTTTGTCAACCTTTAGTTATATTATAGTCAATTTAAAAACTAGACTCTAATATTTATATTTTTTAACAAAATAGGGTCCTAATTTTGTAAAGTAAAAAACAGGACCCTGTGCAAATGTGCTGTGAGCACATGCTCTAAGCCGGCACTGGCTGTAACAACTCGTCGATAGTTCCTCCGTACTTGGTTATCTTTTACGACTTTCACAGGACATGACAAGGAAAGAATATTCCAACACACAGCGGCAAACAAAATCATATGGAGCATAGTGCAAGGTACCCTGAACCAACAGAGAGTCGAGGATTAGCAATTGAAGATTTTGGAGCTTAGCTATAAACTTACAAGGTTAAGAGGTCATTTACCTTGATGGTGAGAGTCTCTGCAATGGTTTAGCAAATATACCAGTCCATTCCATCAGTCTGTTGATTCCGTTGTAATAGATAAATGAAACATGTTTTCATACACTGGGATTACTCCACGGAATAAATAGAATATCTGAAACAGAAATCAAATTAACAAAGTCAGACATTGACCAATTCCAATATCATTTAAGATAAAAAGTCTTATATTCAACAAGATCTTAAATTTAGTACAAGGATATGATTCCAAATCATCAGCTTCTTTCAGTTTTCTTTAATAACATATTATACCCAGAAAAGAAAAATAATAATAAAGAAGGAAAACAGTTAGTTACCTCCAAACTATTTTGAGATAACAAGTTCATGATTTGTACATTTCTCATTTCCTTGAACATATCTGTTGGATTGCTAGTAATATTATCACCTTCTCCTGCTAAATGTGAGTTATAATAGTGGCCTATTGTCCCAACAAGATCGAGATTTGCTTCGACAAGAGAATTGAGATTGACAGCCAGATAGGAACTGGGGACAAGATCATAGTAGTCTAAATAGGTAACACTGGGAGTATCAATAGAATGTTCCCAAAATCAGACATATCAACACCCCTGAACTCTGTATGTTTAAAAGTAAGTTTCCGAAGGCTAGGGCTGAAGACCGAGCGAGACCATTTCCACAGATCCCACCTCAAATCATCTAAGACCAGCTCCTCCAGAACGGGGCAAGCTGAAAGAAGCTTTCCAAAGGCACAAAGCTGAAGACTATCGAACTCAATTGATTTCAAGAAAAGCTTCTTAAGAGCAGGGAGAGAAGCATCCTCAGGAAGCTCTTTCATACAAAACTCAGTTAGTTTCAGCTCCACAAGTGTATTGCAAGTGAAAACCTCACAAGGAAGACCAGCATCAGCTACGTCCAGATGGAGATCAGGATCCAAGAGACCACCACGATTCAGTACATCACGTAACCAAAGCTTAATGCGATAACCCTTCCTACAGTTCAAGGAAAATTTCTTTATGGAAGAGTTTCCTGAGACATACAAGACTCTTTCTACAAATTTCAAGAATCTTGGCCGCCCGCATATCATTTTGGTACGGTAACAAATCAAGATTTGGGGAGCATTTGTAACTGCATAATTGTTGGATCAATTAAAGCCATTGGGCTTTAATGGAAATGTGAATGAATAATGACTGGGCTAAAAACATGAAAACCCCACAAAACACAAGTCAAATACATGTGGAAAGTCCCACATCGGGGAGGAAGAGAAGAGTTGAGATGTTTATATATGTTCCCATGTTACAAGGGTGCAAACGGCTGGGTGAGAGAGAAAGGCTCCCCACGCGCGCTCCTCTTTGCGAATATGATTTTTTATGGTTCTTGTATTCGCCTTTTACATTCGTATATTTCTTTAACATCGCTTTTATTTTATCGTTTATGTCAGTCCGGTTTTCCGGCTTCTACAAAGGCAAAGAGGATGCGCCATCTCTTTGAGAGAACCGAAGTTTGAGCAGACTTCTCCAACGGTAAGAAAGACAAGATATGGATGATCACACCATCTGGTAAACTGCTTATCCTGTCCATTTCTTCCCCTACAAAAATGAACCCAAGAAAAAGAATTTAATAAGTTTATTAAGCAATAAATAAGTCCAATGAAGTGTCCAGCGACTAGACGAAGACAGTATGACTAGAGACTGACTTGCAAAAAAAAAAGTTTAGGCAAATCAGGGCACGGTTCTTTTACCTTAATACAGTCGCGAAAGCAGAAGACAAGTTTTCAGATCTAAGAAGACGTGCAAATGCTTCTTGCTTGGGAAGCTGAAACATCCGAAAGAAAATTACCTAACTGGGAGTGTTATACTTCCACGTGGCAAGAACAGTGCGAACACAAACAGGATATATAATGGGCCATTTTATAGGCCCATTAGTAAAGATTACCTCCTAAAGTAACGTTAGTAGAAAGGAAACTTATTTTTGTAGCTCGAAAGCCCATGTGCTGGCCAGCGAGAGTAATCAATGCAATGGTAGTGTTATTTTGATCATGATTATCCGATTCCTTTTTGAATCCTGACGCAACACTATCCAATTTTAAGAGCTAAAAAGTAACAATGGGAGAGAGCTCCAGAATTTGAATACGTATCGCTTCAAGGACTCTAGTGTTATGGTAATGGTCAGAGATTCAAAAACCAGCACCGCCTTCACTCATCTCATGCCAAAGGTTCCATCTTTTCTCCCCCCCCCCCTCCTTTGTGGTTTTTAAATCGAAAAGCTTCAGCCTTTAGGAACAATCGTGACGTGTCTTGCTTTGTATCTGATCCAGATTCGATAAGTTGATTTCATAGATTGCTTCGCGGTTTTAGAGTCCGCTGATTTCATTCTTCTCATGTTCTACTCCTTTGTTGAAACCGAACCATCCTTGTTGTTGTTGGTTCAGGGAGGAGGCAACACTTCAGAGCTATGATTCTGTCAGCACTTTTAACTTCAGTGGGAATCAACCTTGGCCTCTGTTTCCTCTTCTTCACTTTGTATTCGATACTGAGAAAGCAGCCTGGTAATGTCACCGTCTACGGTCCACGGCTTATTCAAGCTGGCAAATCTCAGCAGACGAATGCCTTCAACCTCGAGAGGCTTTTGCCTACTGCTGGTTGGGTCAAAAGAGCTTTGGAGCCTACCAACGAAGAGATCCTCTCCAATCTTGGCTTAGATGCTTTGGTCTTCACTCGTGTCTTTGTCTTCAGGTGAGTTTATTTGTTTTAAAAAGTTTTCTTTTGGATGAATGAATGATGTGAGACTTTCAATGCTTTTTGGTGGCAGTATACGAGTGTTTAGCTTTGCTTCTGTGGTTGGGATCTTCATCCTTCTTCCTGTGAACTATATGGGTACCGAGTTTGAAGAGTTTTTCGACCTTCCAAACAAGTCTCTTGATTCCTTCAGCATCTCTAATGTTAACGATGGATCAAACAAGTAAGAAAGAGATCAAAAGCTATATGCCTAAACTTTTATTATCCTTGACCAATTCCTTATGCTTGTATGCGTTTTGCTTCAGGTTGTGGATTCACTTTTGCGCAATTTACATCTTCTCCGCGGTTGTTTGCTATCTGCTCTACTGTGTAAGAAGTCTCTTGTTTTCTCCATTCATTCTATACTCCTTTGCGCCTAACTGTGAAAACTTTGCAGGAACACAAATACATTTCATCAAAGCGGATTGCTCATTTTTATTCATCCAAGCCTCAGCCACAAGAGTTTACGGTTCTGGTCAGTGGCGTCCCTCTTGTGTCTGGAAACAGTATAAGTGAAACTGTGGAAAGCTTTTTCAGGGAGTATCATTCTTCCACTTATCTTTCTCACGTTGTTGTTCATCGGACTGACAAATTAAAGGTTCTCATGGTAAAGCTTCCTTCAACCAATTGTTCTATAGTGCCTTACATTTTGATGGTTCTTGATTTCATATATTCGTTTTAACACTTTGTAGAATGATGCTGAGAAGCTATACAAGAAACTCACTCGAGTCAAATCCGGAACCATATCTCGTCAGAAGTCTAAGCGGGATGGGTTCTTAGGGATGTTTGGGAAGAGAGTTGATGTGGTTGATCATTACGAAAAGAAGCTCGTGAAGTTAGAAGACGACATGAGATTGAAACAGTCCTTATTAGCCGGAGAGGTGAGAGTTTGTCTTTGTGTGGTTATTTGCCTGTTTCTTCAGCATATTCATTCTCCTTCCTTATTACGCTTTTAGGAAATTCCAGCGGCTTTCGTTTCCTTTAGGACAAGACATGGTGCTGCAATAGCGTCAAACATTCAGCAAGGAATGGATCCAACACAGTGGCTAACTGAGACAGCCCCGGAGCCTCAAGATGTTCACTGGCCATTTTTCACCGCATCGTTCGTGAGAAGATGGATCTCCAACGTGGTGGTATTCGTTGCTTTCGTAGCTCTGATAATCCTATACGTGATCCCTGTTGTATTGGTTCAAGGTCTTGCTAATCTTCACCAGTTAGAAACATGGTTCCCTTTTCTAAAAAGCATACTAAATATGTAAGTAACGCCCTGTTCTTTGTTTCAGTTGAACCAGGTACAAAAAGGTCTTAATCATTTTTTCCTGTTTGCAGGAAAATTGTGAGTCAAGTGATTACAGGATACCTTCCGAGTCTAATTTTCCAGGCTTTCCTAATGATAGTACCACCCGTTATGCTTCTACTTTCCTCAATGCAAGGATTCATTTCCCATAGCCAGATTGAGAAATCTGCATGTATCAAGCTTCTAGTCTTTACTGTATGGAACAGTTTCTTTGCAAATGTACTGTCTGGATCTGCTCTTTATCGTGTTAATGTGTTCCTTGAACCTAAGAATATCCCTCGTGTGCTTGCTGCAGCTGTTCCAGCACAGGTAAATAACACACAAATCCAGTTTTACGGTTTCCACGATCTCTTTTTTTTTTATTTAGACAATGAATCATGTTTAATCTCATTGGTGCAGGCATCGTTCTTTATATCTTATGTTGTGACCACTGGGTGGACTGGTTTATCATCAGAGATCTTCCGTTTGGTTCCTCTTCTCTGGAGTTTTATGAACAAACTCTTCTATAAGGAAGATGACAAAGAGTTTGAGGTCCCTCCGACTCCCTTCTGCCAAGAAATCCCAAGGATTCTCTTTTTTGGACTTCTTGGTACAACTTACTTCTTCCTCTCGCCATTGATACTGCCTTTCTTGTTGGTCTACTTTTGTCTTGGATATGTCATCTACCGCAACCAGGTAAACCGAATCAATCTTTGGTTTCTTTATGTGGATTGCGTATCCAATAATTTAAAATCTAAAATGATTCCATTTGCATTCTCTTGGACAATGCTTGAGTATATTCTCCCTCAAAAACTCTCTTTGTAAGCACATATATGAATCTACCCTACAACCTATGAATCGTCTACACATCTTTTTCTGTTATGGAATAAAGAATCACTCACTTTATGTGTAAAACCCTTTTCTAAATTCTCGAATAGCATCTTATTAAAACCGAAAGTAATGTTTCGAGCTTAAGGACGTGACACTAACGTTACATCAAGAACACATTTGTTGTCACTTGATTCGTTTGTTTCATCCAACTTGTTGGTAGTAGAATGAAATTAACTGTTCTTGTGTTTGTGTTGCAGCTCCTAAACGTATATGAGGCCAAGTATGAAACTGGTGGGAAGTTTTGGCCAATAGTGCACAGCTCCACTATCTTCTCTTTGGTGCTAATGCACATTATTGCAATCGGATTATTCGGCCTTAAAAAGCTTCCATTAGCATCTTCTTTAACGATTCCCCTCCCCGTTCTCACCCTCCTTTTCAGCATCTACTGCCAGAGACGCTTCTTGCCCAATTTCAAATCTTATCCTACCGAGGTAAATGCTTTGTAGATCATTGCCTCTTTTTACATAACTGTTTGGGAACAGAATGCTGACTATTTTGAATCAAATTCATGATCTCAAAGGATTTACAAACAGAACAATATTGCGTAGTCCTTAGGATTTAGCCTTGAACAAGAACCTTTTGCAGTCTCATATATAAAAGGCTTATGGTTTCTGTCGCCATTACAGCTGCTTCTCATAAACTTTATATGTTTTTTTCCCTATTGCAGTGTTTGGTAAACAAAGACAAAGCAGATGAGAGAGAAGAGAACATGTCTGAATTCTATTCGAAACTCGTGGTTGCATACCGAGATCCTGCGCTTTCGGCATCGCAGTACTCACGGGACATGTCACCTGAAGATCCTCCGCTTCTTCGTTCATATCAATCCTGAGAAAGAAGCATAAAAACTTTCTTAGACTAGTCTTTTGCTTGAGCTTTTGGAAGTTTGCTTATGTTATCGAAACAGTGTTGGTTACTATATGCCCGGTTTGAGCTCTTTAACCGATAGAAGAAAACACTAAACGGGTCGCTTGTGGCTTGGCTCTTAACCGATAACAAACCAGTTTATTTTGTTTACAGTTGTAATTAAAGAAAGAAAGAGTTTTTAGTCACTAGTCACTCCAAAGTCCAAACATGTTAGACGGTTGGATAACTTTTGGAAATTGGTAAACACGTAAACATCTCATTACTTTCTTAAAATAATAAAGTAAAATTTCGGATAATTTATTTAGTAACTAACGATTAATCATCACTACAAGTGTCAGTTAAACCTTTTTTTTGGGACAAAACACCTGGTGTATGTTAAACCGAGAATAATTTGCAAAAAAAGATGAAAGCTGATGACTTCTTGCCACGTCCGCATAGGGGTACTCTTTGTAATTAAGCCTAACCTTGAGGGTAATTTAGATAAAGATTAATCCGTTTATAGAAACCGAAAAAATAAAATAAAATATATTGTGTCTATAGGCTACACAAGCAACGAGAAGAGAGAGAGAGAGAGAGGTAGAGGAGAGGGAATCTCTCAAATTCTGGGTTTAAGCTCATCTGTTTGATCTTCATTCAGTTTCGAATCTCAATTTCTCCTCTTTTGAGCTCAGAAGTTTAGGGCTCTTTTTTGTTTCCTTGCTGCATTTTGGGCTTCTCTTATTTTCGGTAAGTTCGATCTCTCCAAAGCTTCTATTTTCGGAAACTAATTGTCTCTTTTTTTTATGTTAATTTTCAAATCGGGGGTGTTTGATCGCTCTCGGTTTCTTCATTTCTGTAACGGGTACGAGAGAGAGATCCGGCGATTGGATTGTTTAGGGTTCTTATTCCGAATTGGGGGATAGTTGAAAATTGCTAATTTAAAGCTCCCTTAGTGTTTCCAAATCTTCACTCACTTGTTCGATCATATCAAGAATCGGTTGAATTTGGATTGAATAGAAAAATAAACGGTTAATTGAGTAATCTGTTGAAGTGTCTTGTGTAGGAGATTGAAAAATGGATGGATCAGGTGGAAGAGGAGGTGTGGAATCGATTCTACCAAACTACAAGCTAGGGAGGACTCTCGGTATCGGTTCCTTTGGTAGGGTTAAGATAGCTGAGCACTCTTTGACCGGACACAAGGTTGCTATTAAGATCCTCAATCGTCGCAAAATCAAGAACATGGAGATGGAGGAGAAAGGTACACACTTTTGTTCTGTTTTGATTGATTTTGATTTTCATCCTCTTTTAGTTTAGTGTTTGTTTGTGTTGGTGCAGTGAGGAGAGAGATCAAAATCTTGAGACTCTTTATGCATCCTCACATCATCCGTCTCTACGAGGTCATTGAGACTCCCACTGATATCTATCTCGTCATGGAGTATGTCAACTCTGGTGAGCTGTTTGACTATATTGTCGAGAAGGGTCGGTTGCAGGAGGACGAGGCCAGGAACTTTTTTCAGCAGGTATTGTTTGTTATTCATTTCCATCAATATCCAAGCAATCATTCATTTTATCATTATATATCTGAGAGTTCAAAATTTAGCCATGACTTGAGACTTTGATGTAGATAATATCTGGTGTGGAGTATTGTCATCGGAATATGGTAGTTCACAGAGACCTTAAGCCCGAAAACTTGCTTCTGGACTCCAAAAGCAACGTAAAGATTGCTGATTTTGGCCTGAGCAACATTATGCGAGATGGTCACTTTTTGAAGACTAGCTGTGGAAGTCCAAATTACGCTGCTCCAGAGGTAAAAAGGCTCTTCAACCTTCATGTGTAATATATGCAGGGATTGTTGGTAAATATCACTTGTAAAATGTTTCAGGTAATTTCGGGCAAGCTATATGCTGGCCCTGAAGTAGACGTCTGGAGCTGTGGAGTGATACTCTACGCTCTTCTTTGTGGGACTCTTCCGTTCGATGATGAGAACATTCCCAACCTTTTTAAGAAGATTAAGGTTTACTGTCAATAGACGTTTTGTTTCTTAGTCTATTTGTTCCCTTTCCATTTTTTTTTTGGCCTAATCTTCTTGAGTGTAATGCTTTTCTTTTCAGGGAGGGATATATACTCTGCCTAGCCATTTATCTGCTGGTGCTAGAGACTTGATCCCCCGGATGCTCGTGGTGGACCCCATGAAAAGAGTAACCATCCCTGAGATCCGGCAACACAATTGGTTCCAAGCTCATCTTCCAAGGTACTTAGCTGTCCCTCCTCCAGATACGGCCCAGCAAGCGAAAAAGGTAAAACCTAACGTGTATTTTCATTGGAGATTTGTCTCTATCCTTCTATTTTCAAGAACGCTTGGCTTCATTTTTTTTTATTTTTTTTGGGTAGATTGATGAGGAAATTCTCCAAGAAGTTATCAATATGATGGGATTTGACAGAAACCTCCTCATTGAATCTCTCCGCAACAGGACCCAGAATGATGTATGTGTTTCTCTCAGCCTCTTGTCTACTTGCTTCTTTTTAAAAAAAAATCAAAAGTGAAAAAGTTCATCGTAATATCTAAAACTAATGAATTGTTGTCGACTGCTATCTTCCAGGGAACTGTGACATACTATCTGATACTGGACAACCGGTTCCGTGTCTCTGCTGGTTATCTCGGGGCCGAGTTTCAAGAGACGATGGTTGGTCTTCATTGTCCTCTTTTGACTGTAGCAAAAGTTCTTTGAGGTAATAATACATTGAATATTTTGATATAATCAGGAAGGTACTCCGCGTATGCATCCAGCAGAAAGCGTAGCTTCACCAGTTAGCAATCGGCTTCCAGGACTGATGGAGTTCCAAGGAGTTGGCTTGAGATCTCAGTACCCTGTTGAGAGAAAATGGGCTCTTGGACTTCAGGTCTTGATCCCTTTTTTCTCTCTTAATTTATTGCTATAATCTATCTGTTTAGTTTTGATTTGATAATACAACCATCTGGATTGCAACAGTCTCGTGCTCATCCACGCGAGATAATGACAGAAGTCCTGAAAGCCCTGCAAGATCTGAATGTGTGCTGGAAGAAGATAGGGCCGTACAACATGAAGTGCAGATGGGTTCCTAACAACGCAGATAACTCGATGCAGGACAACAACTACTTTGGAGATGATTCCAGCATAATAGAGAACGACGCAGCTGTGAAGTCGCCTAATGTTGTCAAGTTTGAACTTCAGGTTAATCCTCTTTTCTCCAGTTGATGATATTATAGCTGAAATTGGGTTTTGTTTGTTACTGATGTTTGTTGCTGTTTGGTGGTTTGAAACAGTTGTATAAAACACGGGACGACAAGTATCTGCTGGATCTTCAGAGGGTGCTAGGTCCTCAGTTCTTGTTCTTGGATCTCTGTGCTGCCTTCCTTGCTCAGCTCCGAGTCCTCTGAATAATTCTATCCATCAGACCTCTTCAAGAATAATCCCCACGTCTTCTTCCTTTTTTCGTTGGTCTAAGAAATATTCAGAAAAGCGAACTTGTTCCACTATTTCTCTCTTTAGTATTCTATTTTGGTGCTCTACTTAAACACTTCTTAAAACTTAAATGTAAGACCGATGAACTCTAGTAAACAAAACAAAAAGATGGAGCAACTTTGTACATAATTTGTAGTGCATTGTGTCACCAATATTGGTTTTTGTTTCTTTTGTAACTCCATATATTGATTACAATTTTTAAAATCGATAAGGACATCCTGAAGGAAAAAAAAAGATGAAATATATTAAGATCAGTCCTTAGGTTGTTTGGGGGATTCGAGTTACATTTAGTTTTGTTTAATCCATATCATTTCATTTACGAACACATGAGACTTGCAAGATTCAAAAAATTACGGACGTGTGCATTTAGACCTACTAATTATCTTCTCAGGTGCACAACACATTAAATGGTGTGTCAACAACATCTCAGAAACGTACAAAGGAAATGAACTTGTAAGAAGAGAAACAAAATCATCATCATTTCGAAAACCTGAGATTAAAAGCTTTTCAGACCAACATGGTTTGTTTGTGAAAGATTTTTAATTTTTTTTATGGACTACAAATGATGCCAAGTGGGAAACATGGCTAAAAAGAATAATGGTAATGCTTTTTCTCTTCCGTTATTAACCTCTTTCTATCCGTGGCGGTCTTCGAACAGCGACTCTTGCATCACTTTCTGTTCTCCTTAATATCTCATTCATCCCATTGGTTTGAAAAATCTTTGGATTCGCCCCAACATTCCTCAAATCCTTAAAAAAAAAAAGACCTCATCATCATATATACCATTACACCAAATCATGAAAAAGCATAATCTCAGTTTAGATCGTACCGAATTTAGTTGACTCATATTATCTTCTTCTTTCTTGTGATGCGCGTTAGGGTACAACAAGATATCACCAGAGGAGTCTAGAGAAACGTGTGGCCTAAGAAATGGTCGGTTCTCGTTTATTGTTAGCCCGAATGTGTTCTTAGCAAAAGCCATGCTCATACCACTCACGTGGCTCGCGGATCCCGCAGGCTGATTATATGTCAGCGTCGAAGCTGCGTCGTTTTCTTTCCTCTTCTTAGCTCCAGCCCATGCGAACCCGCTTGCCGGCGCCGTGGCTTGAGATAGAGCAGTGTACGGAAACTCGCTTCGAGTGGTCGCTTGAGATGTCTCAGATGGCGTCTGGACAATGATCTCTGTCTCAGCTTCCTTCTTCGCTTCCTGCTGAAACAAAAGAACCAAATAACGAATATAGAACCGAGATTGGTTGGTCACTTCATTTGTTAAAATCCATTACCTGTTGGGTTGGTAACTTGCTAAGAGGGTCTTTGATTGTTCTACGTGATTTCCCCGTTTTCTTGGATACCAAGTTATCTCTTTTCTTTATAGTTGCTCTTCTCCTGCATATCAAATATGTTAAATCTTTCAACACACGTAACTACATAGTGACACACATATATATAAATATAACGAGTTTGTGAGAATCGATATTGATTGAAACCTTCGTTGCAGTTCTTCACGGTACTTAGCATCCATTTCCTTGTTAGGAGGATACTTAGGTAATGTCGATGGATCACAAGCGTAAGGCTTTGTATTAAAGTACTGAAATAACACATACGACCAAGTTGTATCAGTTTAAAATTTCTACATGTGTAGTTTGGAATAACGTTTAGTTTTTTTTTGTTCTCACCTCTGACATGAGAGCAGAAGAGGCAGTTCCTCGTTTCTCTGGATCAATAGAAAATAGATTCTCCAGAAGATTAACTGCTGTTTTTGGAAACTCCTCAAATGTTTCTCTTAGACAACCTTCATATTGATGTTGTTGTCCAAACATTTTAGTTTGAGGATGAAGCTTGTTATTTCTCCAAAGTTCTTCATCTGGTGATCCACATAGTTTATAAATCTTGTGAAGTTGTTCAATCTACAAAAGAACAAAAACAAAGTAAATAAACTCATACAAAATGGATATGGAATTAGTAGTTTCTTTATATCTATCGCTTTAAAGTCCCTTTCTCACCTCTGTTCTTCCTTTAAGAGGTGGTCGTCCGGTAAGAATCTCGGCGAATACACAACCCACGCTCCAAAGATCGACCGACACGCTATAACTCGTGGAACCCATTAGAAGTTCAGGTGCACGGTACCATAGCGTCACAACCCGACTTGTTAACTGATTCTTGTTTCTTGGTGTTACAATGTTGGCTAGTCCAAAATCAGCTAGCTTCAAAACTCCTTTGTTATTCACCAGAATGTTTGCTGCTTTAATGTCTCTGTGCATGATCCCTCGTAAATGACAATGTTCTACTGCCAACAGAAGCTGCTGCATGTAGCATTTTATCTGAAAACAAAAACAAGACAGAGTTAGTTATTTGCACGAGACGTAATGTGTTTTTGTCAATGCGAATTCTTTGTACCTGTGCCTCGGTGAAGTTGATGTCAGGAGATGAACATAAGCCTTCGAGATCGTGTTCCATGTAATCAAACACAAAGTACATGCTGTTTGAGTTCCGTGAGGCGATGATACCTTCGAGTTTCATGATGTTTGGATGATCTAACCTTCTCAAAATCATGATTTCTCTTGCTATGAATCTTATGTTTTCTGTGTCGAAGTTTTGAACCCTTATTTTCTTTAGAGCCATGACTCGTCCCGTCGATACCTCACAAGCCCGGAACACGTTGCTATACGTCCCTTGCCCAATCTAAGACATTTTGAATAATGTTAAAATGAGTTGTTACATGATTGATAGGTTTGTTTCTTGTCTTGCAAGGAATGTTTAGGGGTTTATAGTTATTTTACCTTCTCTCTTTTCTCGAAGTCCTCTGCACGTAATGGGACCAACCCATGAACGGCCTCCGGTGCGGCGGAGGTGAGCCATGAAGGCCAACCAGCAGCCACCTGCTCAGCCTCTACATTTCCATGCGGCAATCCCGATCTAAGGCTAACTCCGGTCGTCTTCGATCTTGGAGCGTCATCGTCATTATTGCGATGCTTTTTAGGAGATGAGTTGACGACACGGCGGTGAGATGGCGGAGTGGGAAGGACATGGGGTTTGTGGGTGTTTTGGGGATGGCCTCGGTTGGCGGCGGTGTCTGAACGGCGGCGGATAGGGCGTGGAGGAGGAGAAGAATGCTTGGAGTTGAAGCAACCCATGATGGATGAACTAATTGTCAGAAAGTTTCCGGGCGGCGTGAGTATCGACCCGGGACGGGTAAACGGGTCCAACGCAGGGAGGACAATCCCTGCATTAGACCATAAAGAAACGAAAATAAAGGGGAAAGAACAGAAAACTAAAGGAAACAAATATTTGGATGTAAGATAGATAGAAACAGAATCCTAGAGATTGAGATAATTACGGAGAATTAGACAATTTTCCTTAATCTTTGGAAGAGAATGAGACAATAAAAACAAAATATTTTATCTTACATTTTTCTTAGTAATTTAAAAAATATATATTATATATCTATATATACTTAGAACGAAATGAGGAAGAAAATAGAGAATTACCAAATTTTGAAAGCATAAAGGAAAAGAAATAATTCAAAGGAAATTAATGATTAAATACAACAAAGAAAAGAATTCACAATTTAAAGAGGGAAAATGAAACAAAAAACTTATCAGAGGTTTTGAGTTTCTTTTCTTTGGTCAAGCATGCACTCAAGTCACATCATACATGTTACAAGTCACTAAGCAGTATCCCGGTTCAGTATCAGTAACCGAGCTGCTAAATCAATCCCGAATCCTCGGTTTAAAAGTCAATTAATGACCATTAATTTCTCTTCTTTCAGTCTCAAAAGAACCGGAGATTGGCCTGTATTATCGAAACTCATATGTTGTTGCACATTGTTCCCCGACAACGATCTCATACGATGGTGATCGGACGTTCCCGCTATGGCTGAGATTGCGGCGGTGCCGTTTCTAGCGGCAGGGACGTCATGGTTATGTTTACCTTCATAAGTTGTAATGACAGCCTTCACATCCGTAGAAGCTCTCTCTACATGTTTACGTACCGTACAATTCGCTGTTGTACATTTATAGTAGCTCCTAATATTCACCAAAATAAAAGGAGATGTCAACAAAACAAGAAAGCGAATTATATATTGTTCCATAATCGAATTATTTCTACAGATATGTACTCAATAAGTAAGACTAAATATTACCTCGGATGGGGGTTTCCTTTGACAACCTTTTGTCCGTACTTGCGCCACCTATAACCATCGTCCAGGAGGTCGACTTCACTTCTTGTCTGAACGACGATCTTTGGCTCGGTCACGGACCGGTGAGTTGTTGACACACCCCCGTCAATTTTTCTACAATCCCAAAATGTTTACTTAATTAATCCATTGAAGATATCACAAAATGCATGCAACTTAAACTAATAATTTGATTATTGACGCACTACAAATTAGATATATGTTTTGCTTAATATGCATAAAATATTTTCAATCATAAATCGAGATTATTATCATGGACTGAAAATAAGACAATACTAATAATTTGTAGTCTGCATGTGATATATGTATTTTGCAATTGCTATAGAAATATTATTCATCTTCTATCTATGTGCAACATGTCATGAATATATTATCTTACTTATATGTATTTTCTACTATACCTTTTCTTTGAACCTGGAATATCTTCATTGTCATCATCATTATCATTGTCATGATCATTAGCATAACCACTATCATCACTAGACTCTATATGTCCTACACCACCAATGTAATGAATATCACCAATTTCGCCGGAATCTCTAACTCCACCACCACCGCCACGGCGGTTCTGAGGCCTCTCGTGGTCATGTTGACCTTTGTAAATGATCTGAGTGATCTGTCCATCTGATGACCGTTCAACTTTCTTCTTAACCGGACAATTAACATGTGTGCATCTATAATAACTCCTCGGATATTCACACCCTTTTATCGGCTTTTGGCCGTACTTCCTCCAGTTATACCCGTCATCCGCCGGTTTATCAACGTTCACCACGTTATAAGACCGGTTAGTATTGTTGTTATTCGCCGCCGGATTATTATAACGATCGGCTTGCGGAGCTTTACAAGATCGACGGCCATGCACGGCCGTGGATGTCGATGGCGGCATTTGGTTAGGAAATGAGTCTGGTCGTTTTGGTTGCGACTGCGGTTGAATAAAGACGGTCTGAGTTGGTGACTGCTGCATTAGCCATTAGGTATCATCATACTATGGATTTAGTTGACATTATTACTGTGAAAAGACAATATGAAAAATGTTCATTTAATACTAACTACTACTCCTTCCATATCACTTTAAGTGGTGTTTAGGGATTTTAATTTTGTTTCATATTATATGATATTCTCATTATTCTAGATAAAATTTAATGTCATTAAAAAGTTGTGATCAATTATAAAATATTGTATTTTTTTTTTATTGGTTAAACTAATTTTATTTAATGTTACTTTTATGTAACCAAGATAAACTACATAAAATTTTGTATTTTTTTAATCTTTGTGTAAAAACTTTAAACACCAACTAAAATGATACTGAAGGAGTACGAATTATATCCAAGTCTAAATTGTTGAGTTTTCAAGTCTAAAAAGTTGAGAATCTTGGGAATTGTTAGCAACTATACGAAACTCAACAATTTCAAAAATATGTCATTTAGTTATTAACTAAGGATATTGTTTTTGTGGTAACATATAACTATAGTAAATAACGATTTACCTACGCCAAAGAGAAAAGTTGAAGTGATTACCTGAGGAGGGAAGAACATGGGAGAGGTGAGAAGACTAGAAGGGCTGAGACCAGAAGGAATTGTAAACAACGGTCCTCCTCCGGCGATCATCCCCGCCGTAGAACGTCCGCTTCCGGGAGACACCGACATAGCTCCGGCGAGAAGCTGAGAAAACGACGTTGTCCTTTGATTATCCGGAGTCAAGACGTCAGGGAAGCTATCAACGAACAAAGACGACACAAAAGAAAGTGGACCTGGGCTTAGACTAAGGCCATCTCCACCTCCGAAATAATACGCCGCCGTTTCGATCGCCGGTGGTCTCTGAGGAACTGTGATCGTGGGTCTTGTTGGAGCGACTAACGTCGTTGTTCTCATCGAAGATACATCATCCTCAACAGCCATTTCTTATTTAAATCTTGATCTTTAGATCTCTCTAGATACTGATATTACTCTGTGTGTGTATATATATAGAGAGATACAAAAAGACAAGAGTCTTCTGTGATCGATTTCGTGCAGCCTTGACATTGGTGTTCAAAAGTCTGCAGGATAAAGATGGAATTTCTTTAATTTATAATAGTTATATTACTCTTTTTTTTAAAAAAATAATAGTTATATTACTAGTACTAATTTATTATAGTCCAATCTCTCTATTCCGAATTTCATCATATTTTTTATTAGTACTATGGAAAAATAATCCAACTTGCATCTTTTCTTTTGTTTGAAAGCTTGATTGGATTACCATGTTGATGGCGGTTAACTTGTAAAAGTCATCTTATATGTTCTTTGTCAACGTGATGCTAAGGGCATCTGCATCAGCGAACTCCTTCCATGAGGTTCACAGAGTAATTTTTTATTATTATTTTTTTCTGTATGATTTTTGTTTTTAAAAAAAAAAAAAATTAATCAGACCAATCGTGGACTGCCACGTGCTGTGGGGCCCGTGCTACAGTGTTGATCCAGGTTCAGTGCAGTAAACCTGTAAGGGTTGAGTTCACAAAACTGAAAATATTTTAATAATTTTTTTTTTGGGAAATGTGTGAACCCCTGCATTGAACTTTCAATGCAGATGCTCTAACATAGTAACATATGGTACTTTTTTATGGGTTAACAAAATTAGAATGTTTTACTAGACTTCTTCCTTTCTAGAGTTGTTAATTATCTTAGTAAAGGATAACCAATATACTTTAAATATGGCTGAAAGCTGTCTCACTTGGTATGTTTATTATTAATTCGTTATGAGTCTTCTATATATAATAATCCATATTAATATCACAAATCTAAAACCAAAATAATTATTGATGAGAAGATACAGAGGCTAGTTTTTAATGAATAACTCCTGGAATGATAATTTCAAATATTTTTTTGATTTTACATGGTTATATCAACCGCCATTTCAATATATGTGGGTTCTCCGTTGTTCTGCAAAATTAGTGACAAAAAAGGAATTATTTTCATGTTCAAAGTTATAAATTGCTTGCTCTATTTTATTTTGTATATACTTTTTCATTTTCAAAATCTACTTCTTTTTTTTTGGTAACATGTTAAAATATTACTTTATCATTTTCCATCCAAAAGATTTGATTTACAGCTTAACGAAATACGATAATACCAATATCAGTCTCGTAAATGTATCTCATTTAAATATATATACATAATTGAAAATTATCTGTCACTATCGATCATAGAAGTTTGCCTCATAAGACCGGCAGTGCAAGGCATCCATCAAATCGCGACAAAATACACTTTTTATGTCGACGGAAAAGCTATACTGTCGACCTTAGCCACGTTCTTCAACTTATCATAGAGCTAAGCTCTCAACGCTCAAGCTCTTGCTTTCCATCTCCGGAAAGTGAGACAGCAAAACTACCGCATGTCGCTCCTTTATACTCATATGGCTCCAGAGTGCAATGCAACTCAAGCTCAGATCCGAATCTCATAGGAAGATCTTCACCTTCCTCTCCTCCTAGTGAGCTGCCATTTCCCCTTGCGTGCCCCTTCCTCAACGGAGGATCTGCATATCATCACCGAACGTCTCTCTCTACATCTGGGTTCGATGGTCACTCAGCTTGCTCCGGTGAGCTCGTCTCTCCGCCGGTGAGTACCATCTATCTCTCAGTCGACGTCTACTGCACCATCTCCGACCTTCAATTTCGATCAACGACGTCTCGAACTTTGCTGGCGACTGCTTCAGAACCAAAGAGATATTTACCTAAGTGGGCCTGGCCCAATTCTTTTCTCGAAGCTACTAAGGTGATTACCAAGAACCTAAAGCCTATCTTTTCAAATCAAAACATGCGATATATAGTTGTGGGTATGGCCTTTTTGGTCATGTTAAAGATGTTCGATGGATTCTTCGGGATCAATAAGCTGAGATTATTACAATATCATCTCTTTTGGAAGAATTTTTATGTGGGTTCACCAACTCTGGTATGGGTTTCATCATCCTCCTCAAACGAGGAGAGTTTTTCACAACTATGCCTCCCTTCTATGAACGGAGATGCTCTCTCGGATTCTCTGCTGAGTCCTTGTTTCAACTTACTCACCGGTTTGTTACTTTGCGTAGCGGTCTGTACGGGGCCAGAAAGTGCAATCGAGACTACTTCGGTTTTTCTCGTTGGTGAGGATTGTCCCTCAACGTCACTTGTGACTATTTCTCAGCTATCCGACTTTGTTGTAGCTTCTTCGACGCATTCAGACTTTGTTTTGAATTCGCTGTCAACTTCATATGGAGACTTATCCGGTTTGATATCATTTTCCATTTTAGTTTATGATTTGTCTTCAAGAGGATGTCTAATTCCCTCTTTCCTTTGTAGTCCGTGAAGTTAAGTTTTAATGAAAGTTGTGTTTCAAAAAAAAAAAAAAAAAAAGAACGTATACGTGTATATAGTCCAACATGCACTAATAAACAAGTGCCCCATTGTGGCTCTATAGTCTACGCAAAGCTACAGTCTCCTACACAGTCCAATACTTTTTTTTTTTTCACAGTCCAATACTTACTCTATGCATAGTAACTTTGGATTTAACTACCTTAACACTGCAGATGAAGCAGATATGTGAACCAGCCTTTTAGAATTAGGCAATGTTAAGACTTAAGAATCTTGACAATTTTACTTTGAACAAATCATATATCGATGTGTTTCCTTGAAATATGCTCTCTTTAAAATATCCACTTTTCACATATTGATTCACAGAAAAATATGTTAATTGCTGCCTTTTTGTTAGAACGAAATTGTATGCGTGAACTTAACTTTACGAAGGGAGGGTTGGTTTTGTTTGCTAAGTAAAGGTCAATAATTTTACAGGTGGGAATTAAATGTGATAAATGGAATAGCCAATAAGCATTCCCCCTCATTCATTTTCTAGCCAAACACACAAGGACCAACTTGCCTACGTTATTTATGTCATGTAGAACATAATCTGCAATTTGCAAATAAATACAAGAGCCAGAAAATATATATTTGATATATAGTGAAATCATGTTTAATAGAAATCATGTTTAATAGAAATCATGTTTAATAGAAACTGCACCATGAACTTTAAGCTGAAAACTGTCAAAAGACTCAAAAGTTCAAAGATATAATATCGATGATCACACCATCTGATGATTCTAATAATATTTTTTTTATCAAACGGCTTAAATTAATTATAACGCAACTGTGGAAATATTCGTGAAACGATTTGAGCTTCTTAAATTATATTTTTTGGGTTTGTTGAGAAGTGAAACAAAAACATAATTAATAACTGTCTGCGTTGCATGTTCTTGAGAGTGTTAAGAGTAATAGAGGAATCAACATAAACAACTTAATTGACATTTGTTTTTGCAATAAGCTATAGTACTATTAATAAATTTTTCTTTGACACCTAGCGACAGCCTATTGATATCCCATTGATTACGTAAATTAACGGTATTATTTTCTTAATAGTATCCCGTTTGATAATCAGAATTTATCTTAGTGTCACTTAATATAGAGTAACAAATAAGGAAGCAATCAAGTAGTTAAACTCTTATTTTCCTGGAATAAAATTAAACATTGAAGTCGATCAGAAAACATTAAAAAGGTTTGAAAGGTTATACACAGTATATTACGATATTCTAATGACTAGAAACATAAAACATTAAGTAAAACTCGAGAAGGGTCAAAAAAAAAATTAAGACTTCACATCCCTTGAGAAGGGTCAAAACAATTGTAACAACCAAAGAGAAAAGAGAAAATGTCTAGACTTGATCTAATTATAACATCATTAATTTTTAATGATTGTGTTTATATAATGTATGTTTTAAATAAAAAGGCTCGATGCATAGACTGTAAGACGATTATAAGAAACATGGCGAACATTAATCGTATGACCAAAAAAATGCATTGAAGAGCTGGTTGCTTTGTCGTGACGTGTGGTGAGTTGACTTTGGGATAAGGGTCAAGCTATTATTTTAACAATTTATTCATTATTTTAGGTCCCTTTACATAGTCGAAAATCCGAAAACCACACGAATAATGGTAACTGTGATTTGAGTGGTTTAACTGCGGTGTTATTTTAACAGTTATAAAAACGTATAGATATATGATATATGTAGAGATATTTGTTACTGTTAACTGCGGTGCGGAGCAGAACTTCGTAACATTCGAAACAAAGGGTTTGAACTAAACTTTACAAATTACAATCACGTCATTTTCTATGTGATGAACTAGTGATATAAATTAATCTGTCAACTTTAATTATACTCAATAAACTAATATAGCTAGTTTTTTTTTGGTTGTTTTTAATAATTATTTCCTTGCTGTTGATGAATTTTTTATTTAATTAAACAGAGTACTTAGGGTTTCGATAGGTTTAAGAGACTATTCATGGTCTCCACTGTTTCAGAAGTAGATTATTAGATTAAACCCTAGTCAAAGATTTAGCTAGTTCGTTGTAATATTTTAACAGGGTATATGTACACCATTAGTTTGAAACAAATATAACTGTATATCAAACAACTTTTAAATTATTTTCTAAACTTTCCACAATAATCAAAAGGTAGCGTTTTACGTCTATATGAAAAATATTCTTCATAAGTTTCTCCACTGTTTCAGGACTATATACCCTCGCATTGAACAGGACGTGAAAATCACAAACTTTTTTTTACCGGCAAAGAACAAACTTAGCAGCTGCGAAAAGAGAATTTAACAATAGGATATTGTCTTTACGTTCATACTCCAAAAAGATGATGAGTTTCGGCTCAAAACTTCTTGCCAACAAAAAAAAAACAAATCGAATTATTTTTTTTTTAAATAGTAAAACAGTGATAATATGGTAAAAATGAAAATAAACGTCCAGCTACTGAACTACATTGTTGATTTCATTTCCTAAAACTCTTAACGAAAATGAAGTTTTATATATTTCAAGTTCAATATTGTAAATGTTATTCCTACAAATTGGTCTTGAGGTTTCTTTTTCTTATCATAAACTAAAAGTGCAAGTGGAGTAGTTTAGAATGCATAAGAGTCGAAGATAAACGTGTTCTCAAACATCCTTTTTCGTCTTTTATGGCATGTGACCATGCGACGACCAACTTACAACTTATCATATCGCCTACTAGCTAACAGACATCCATTATTGGGAAATTAATATGTTAGTTAGTACTTTAGTTATTTTTCTCATTCCACATATATATTCTTGAACTCATCAGATCTATAGATGTGTTTTGTCATAAAATAAAAGAAAGAAATAAAAATGTATGGATGTGTCATAAAGTAAAAATTGGGGATCAAACAAAGAAAAAATAGCGTATAGAATTTATTCTGTCTGGCTCGTATAGTCACCATGTGTATAAAAACGTGGAATATGAGCAACTGATGATTTAAATTAAATGTTATAACGTTCTTTCACACGTTTATTTCATAGAAACCTCTAACCAAAAACAAAAATGTGGTGCGTTCCCACATCAGCTATAGATTCTTCCTCGTGGTAACCAAATTATTTGGTTAGACGACCGGATTTGGGCTTTAACCAAAATAGTTTACATGCTGGATCATAACAGATGATCGGTCAATCTTTCTCTCCCGGCATCATTTAGAAAATATTCCAATTTGGGTCAAGCAGTGTGGTAGACAGTCTACTCTGTAATACTAAGTGTGTTCTTCCAGAAGCTCCGACCTGATCAGCCGATAGAATTTATAAAAAAAAAACATATATGCTGTATGCATTTATTGATTCTTTTATCAACGAGATCATATATACATAGATAGATAGTTGACATGTTGCAAACTGGAGGACCTATATTACTCACAAATCAAAGCCCATGCATGCTATATAACTTACAAGTCATAGCCCAAAATATAGGCTCAATCAAGTTTGGAAGATTCATCACATAAATTAAACTACACTTCTTGTTCTTCAACAATTGATTTCCCACCAACAAAAGCGAAAGCATGAACAACCTCCTAAGGCGCGTACACACACGTCTAGGGAACGATGATAGAAGATCCACGAAACCAACATTAAGAAGAAATAAGAGAGTAACACTACAATATAAATTGGAGAAATCAAGACTAGTTACCAAAAGGGTAGTACCACATTGTCCCACATTAACCCTATTGCTGCAAAAACAGCTGCCGGAATAACAAACTGAGGAGCAAAAGGTGAGACGGTCATGGCTCTTCTTGCATTGTTTTTGGTAGGTGCTGGAGCTGGTGGAAGAGGCGGTTTCTCAACTAAAACAGAGAGCTTCATACCGGCGTAACATCCACCACCATAACCGCTGATGAGGTAGTAAGGTCTGGTCACATTGAGATGAACGACGTCCCTTCCGGATCCACGACTCCAGTTAGCGATGGGGTTATCGGAATTGCAGCTAATGTAGTTGGTCTCGTTCACTTCAATAACGTTGTATTGGTTTCTCTCGTACACAAAATCTAAGAGAACAGCCAAGAAACCAAACAGAGGCACAATGAGAGAAACCATACAAGTCAACAAGATTCATGAATGGAGTAGAAACACTGATCTTTTGAAAGTACCAACTGTTTATGTTTGTAATTAAAGGGACAGAGAAGAATCTAGTGGTCCCACTTTTCAGACAACCTATGATTAATTGTGTTCGACAAGATTTTAAAATATTTTAAAATTTTTGAATATTCTCGGTGTAAGATAAACACATTTCCAATCAGATCTAAAAATCATCTAAACTAGAAAGTGATAAGAATCAGTGTTGAGAGAGAGAGAATATAGTTACAGAGCCAGTCGTCGAAGTAGAAATGTTTGTCCTGAGCCCAAACGGTATAATTGACATTGGGATTCCAGAACTTGTTATCTCCCACCGTCCATTTCTTCGCCGCCACTCCACTCACCAGCCCTGCCGCAAGGAAAACCACCACCACTACCGCAGCCATCAAAGCAATTCTCGCCATCGATCACTCTAGAAAGAAAATGCTAAGTGCTTTCTGACTCTCTGTCTATCTCACTAGAAACGTGAACGTTTTTTTAATTAAAAAGAGTAAATTTCTCTTTTTCAGGAAAAAAATCCGCAAATTCTTCCACCAACCTTTTCGATCTCTCTTCCAACTTTAATTAAGACCAAGAGGTTGACGAGGTGATTACAAGATCATTAATTAAAAGGTAAGCGTTACACAATTAAGGTAATTACAGCTTGTAAATTGCTGGCACAAATGCCTTATGACCTTTCTCGTGATTATATTTCTTACCTTTTTTGGCGGGGATTTGTTTCCATTTTCTTTTGAGGTCATTACTTTGATTTTAGCCAACATTATGTCCACACGATATTTATTGTATAATCCACGTAGGATTATATACATACCCATGTCCTTTCTCAAGGAAGAGAAACTTGAGAAACAGAGCTACAAAGCAGAGTCCTTTTAGCAAATCCTTTTTACATGTTCCTTCCAACTTACCACCAAGTCCTTACCAAAGTCGAACCATATCTTCATTTTGCAAGCAGAACGTTTTAGTGTCATGTATTATTTAAGCATGAGCTTAAGAGAGCTACAAAGGCAAACTTCTCCATCAAGAAATGTGGTTATATATTGACCTTAACAAATCAAATTGTGTTCTCATTAAAATCACTGAATACTACTGAAATTAAAATTATAAAAATTGGAATTGTAACTTGCCAAAAAAATTAAGAACCAACAAATTTAGAAAGAAAAAATACATGTGGAGCAAATGTAACCAGTGTTTGGTGTCTGATCATGACCCAAAAAAAAATCCAATTTCTTACTGCTGTGTCAAAAGAATCTCAACAAAGGGTAACCCTTCTACCTCTACAGAAGAATCAATCTTTCTCCTGCATAGCTCTGTAACTAGTTTCATCTTCCAGCCAAAACTCCCAATGTATATATCTCCATAAACCCCCGCCAAATCTCCACTTCTCTTACCTTCAAGGTTTTATCTGAAAGCTTTCTTTTTGCTATTCCAAGATATGACAGCTCCTGATGAAATCATTGGAGTAGTTCAAATATTTTGTCCAGAACGGCCTCAGATGCTCGAAACCTATCTCCAGCCACGGCTTTGATTGCCCATTGTAGTGAATCACCGCAGCTTTCTTCACGTTTTCTATGTTGGTGTTGCTCTGGTATCCTAATCCAAGCATGTGCCAAGACGAATCTATTGCCTGAACATGCCCTTTAAATGCAATTAGAGCTGGAGGCAATGTTCCAAGTTTCCACATTGTTAGATTCGACTTCAGATTCTGCACACATCATCAGACCAAAAAGACATGGATTAGCCATTATCTAAATCACAAAACTCAAAAAAAAAAATACAAGTTTCTCTGATGATGCTTTACCGCTTTCAGCCAAGAATGATAAGTTTCTCTGATATCCGTCTTCCTCCATGTCCGTAGATCAAAGATATTCATTCCGTAAGCCCAAGCACATTCTTCCGGATCCAAATGCTTTGCTATGAGAGGGTGAGAGAAGTTGAAGTAGTTCCTGAGACGCTTTGACATAACCCATTCGTCTTCTCCTCTACAAGTCTCCACAGCTCCATTTACCTTCCCGTGAAGATCAATATCCCAAAGAGGAGATAGATCTCGCTGAATCACTATATCATCATCCAAGAACACCACCTTGTCCAAGTTTGGAAACAGCTGTTCAAAAGGGCCAACCAAACAAGCTTTACATTCACATTCTCAGTTTCAAATCTGAATGAATGATTAAAAAGGATAGAAAGGTTTTACCTCTGGTAGATAGATTCTAAGATGGTTGAGCAAAGATATGTATTTGGGACTCCTTGATTGCAACTTCGAAGCGAACTTTCTTGGAGTTGTTTCACTGAGGTTAGCACCAGCGATATGATTCCCATGGTAATAGTTTCTGATACCGTGATGGGTCTCCACAGCTTCGAGAACAGGAACATTCTCTCTTGTCAGCCAGTCAAACTGATGAACGCTTTTGACTTCAACGATGGCAGGAGCAACGGAGTTGAGCGCAAACCAAGAATGCATCCCCGCGTAGGTTTTCTTGTCAGTGATAACATGGAAGACAATTTTCTCAGGTTTCGAAGACGACTGAACAGCGGATGAGACCACAACCGATGCAGCCAAAATGTTGTCTGTAGCTAGAACGAAATGGTGGTAAGCGTTGTCCGAGAGAACAGGGAGACGCTCAGGGGAGGGAAGCTGTCTCCGAGCGTGAGCGTTTGAGGAGTACTCATCGGTTAGTCTCAAAGAGAGGCAGTGGATTCCTTTTGGAATGGAACTTGCTGCAAAGTGTTTGTTCATAAGTTCAGCAAATTTGGATTCCCTCATATCCCTTTCAAACTTCTCAATCTGCTCAAATCATATTAAGCATAATAAGCAAACTCTACAGAGTTTAAACAATTAACTTTCAGATTTAGAGAAAGTACCATAGCTCGAAGAACGAGGGAGAATGTTTTGGCATCGTAGTGGTTGTTCTTCATATCGGAAACAAGCTGACGAAAAGAATTGGGAAGCTTTAAACCATCTGGAATCTCTTGAGTGCTTACTTCGTTTAGAATTTTGTAAAAGTCTCTAACTAGTCGCTGCTGCAACAACAGAAAAATGATCCCAATTAATGTAAAGATGAATCCATCTTGTAGCTTTTAAAAAAATCTGAAAAGAAGCAATCATCATCACTTACCTCTGAATCATCTACCCTACCAAGAAGGCGTGGTCCTAACCGCCTCCCTAAACAATCTGAAGCCAAAAAAGAAGAAGAAATTTTCATGAGCTCTAAGCAAAAAAAAGATAACAGCTTTAAGATTGGTTTTGTCAGAATCCATTAATACTGAGACTAATCAAAGATAATCTGAGCTTAAAGCATCATAACAGGACATTCAAAGGAAGCTCATTTGGGACTCTTTTAAGTGATTCATTAATCATTTATGGATACAAAGCAATAAAATTTCAAAAATGCCAAGACTTTGTTGACATAAGCATTGGATCCTAAGCAATAAGTCGAGATCCGAAACAAAAAAGGAAGAGGCTTTAGTGTTATATATACCAATGGAGGAGCACTTGTTGACACCTTCAAGGGTGACAAGAGCGGTGAGGATGAAGACGAAAGGCAAGAGGAAGGCGAGGATTAAGATAGTGTGGAAGAGAGTTCGGTAAGAGATGAGAGGAGGCGCGACTTTGATCTTCATCGAATCAAAAAACTCATTGCTGCTCGATATCGTGAGGCTTCTCATGCTCGGCGAGATGTGAAGTTGCATCCTTGTTCCTGATTCCAAACCCTAATTCCTCCTCCGCCCAATCCCCATCCAAACAACATCACCTCCCTTCCTGCTCCCACGATCCCAATTGCATTTAAGATTTCACCCAATTATCTCAATTTTTGAGAGAGAGAGAGAGAGAGAGAGAGTTCGATTCTCACTGATCAAAGCACAAATCCACTGAGCTGCTCCTTCCTTGGATGACAAAGATCCCAAAAGTGATTTTTGCCGGTGGATCTAAATATTAATTCACCAAGAGAAGAAAAAAAAGAATCGTAATTAGTTTTAAGATCTTACTTATAAATGGGATTAGAAGATTTATTTGGATTTTTCTATTATAAAACCGTGTTTTGAATTTGGTGTCTTCACCTTGAATTTAGGGTTTCTGCATTAAGCTAATTTTAGGTTTCTTCCTGAATTAAAGGATAAACATTAAACTTTGCTTTTTTCCTTTTGTTGTCTTGATCCATTGTTGGTCTAATCGTCTATTTTGATTATGAATTTTCTTATTTAAGATTTCGACTGATGACATTTAGAGAAAAAAACACAGAATTGAAAGAAGATGAGACTTTAAATGTCTAAAGACACAAACAAAAAAGATATGAGTGCCAAGTCTTCAGCAAAATGATATTGATAAAAAGATTTAACACTAAAAACAGGACACTGGTTTCAAAAGATGTAAAAACAACATTCAAAACTTCAAACTTCAACTGCAATACGTCCAGCGACTTGGTCCAAATCCCTTTGCCCACTGGAAGTGATCCTTCTTCCTCTGAAAGACAGCAACACAAAAACATAATTTAACCACTAGCATCTTGCTCAAAGAAAGATATATAAAGACGAGGGGGAAGCCGTATGAATGTTTTACCCTTTGGTGTCAATCTCAACAATGTTCATAGTCTCCAACTGCTGGAGAATGTGACGGGCGATGCCACCGCTGCTTTTGCAGAAATGTGGTGGGCGACTGCCGTTTCTCTTGCTTCCACCATAGATTCTACGGAAAGCACCAACCCCAAGACCTCCCCTTAGGTACACTTTCCTTGCCATAGATGCTGCATCATAATAAGATAGCATCCTTGTTAAACTTTATACATGAGCATTGAGAAATAAAGCTGAGAGACTAAGGTAAGAAAGCTAACCAGCTCTGATGTAGTACCAATCTGGATCGTATGGGGCAAGCTCCTTCAGCTTACCGGTCTTCACAATGTCTGTCCATGAGGGAAGCTCGATCTGAAACAAAACAACATATATTACGTTATTGTCTCTCCTACGAAACACACAAACAGGAAACAGCAACCCAATAGAAATGCTTATCATAGACACAACACTATGAGTTTAGCTTTGATTATTGTCCTAAAAAGACAAGATATCAATCCATTCAAGGCTTTCTTACAATGCAAAAGCTCAAGACAACTTAACACTATTACACAAACGTGGAGACTCGGATTGATCTAATTCGAGGAAAAGGCTTATGAATTTCCAAATTAAAACAAAATGAAAAACTTAGAATTTTCTTAAAGTAAAACAAAGTAAGAAGAGCACTGACCTTGCCAGATCGCTTGAGATGAGAAGCGTAAGCCTTCACGAAGTCATGTGGAGAGACGTCTTTCACAGTTTTACCAGTTGCCATGGCTGAAGATTTTTGCCTTTAACGCAGAGCTGAATCTCTCTCTCTCTCTCCGTCGTCACGCCGCGAAGACTAGGGTTTTCAATCTCCAACAACAATGTCTTAATTTATATACCTCCATTACATTTCACTTAAGGCTTTCTATACCTTAATGGGCCTTTATTCATCTTTATTTGGGCCTAAGTGCTTGAGTAAACGACGTCGTGTTAACCCTGTCGGAGAAACGTCCACGTTTTATCATTGCATAACTACTGGCGACTAGTTCGCATCTCGAGTCTTGTCTCATCAAACCCTAGAGAGAAAGAGAGAGAGCCATCAGCAATGGCGATGAAGAACCTATTGACCTCCGCCCTCCGATCTCAGAGGCGTCTCGCCCTGAACCGAGCCGCACGAGCTTTGTCCTCCGTTTCAGCTCTCGACTCGGCTTCTCTGACGTCTCACTCCCCCTCCCCCACGCCGCCGATTCTCATGCCCTACGACCACTCCGCCGAGATCGTCAAAGAGAAGCTCAAGAGGCTAGAGAACCCAGATCAGAGATTCCTCAAATACGCATCTCCGCATCCAATCCTCGCCTCACACAACCACATCTTGTCATCCCCCGAGACGCGCGTCACCACTTTACCCAACGGCCTCCGAGTCGCCACCGAATCGAATCTCTCCGCGAAGACCGCAACCGTCGGGGTATGGATCGACGCTGGATCGAGGTTCGAGTCGGACGAGACGAACGGGACGGCTCATTTTCTGGAGCATATGATATTCAAAGGCACGGAGAGGCGTACGGTGAGGGCGTTGGAGGAGGAGATCGAGGACATTGGTGGTCATTTGAATGCGTATACGTCGAGGGAGCAGACCACTTACTATGCCAAGGTGATGGATTCGGATGTGAACCAGGCGTTGGATGTGTTGGCTGATATCTTGCAGAACTCTAAGTTCGAGGAGCAGAGGATTAACCGGGAGCGTGATGTCATCCTCAGGGAAATGCAAGAGGTATCATCTTCTTCTTAAAAATTCAAACTTTTTGCTCTGTTATTGATTGATGGACTTAATCATATGCTGGCATGGTCGTGAAGTAACTATTTCGTTTGCAATTTTTCATTTATTTGGTGATATTATTGTTAATTTGATTGTTCATTCACTCTCTTCAGCACTGTTGTTGTTTTTTCTATAGGTGGAGGGACAAACTGATGAAGTTGTGCTTGACCATCTACATGCCACTGCTTTCCAATACACACCTCTTGGAAGAACTATTCTTGGACCTGCTCAGAATATCAAGTCTATCACCAGAAATGATCTTCAGAACTACATCAAGACTCACTACACAGCTTCCAGGATGGTATAACATTTGTTCTCATTTTCTTCATTCGGTTATTGAATTTGTTTATTTGATGTTGACTCATCCAAAACGTTTTTAGGTGATTGCTGCGGCAGGAGCTGTCAAGCATGAGGAAGTTGTTGAGCAAGTGAAGAAGCTATTTAACAAGTTGTCATCTGATCCGACTACTACTACTCAACTAGTTGCCAAAGAACCTGCTAGTTTTACTGGCTCTGAGGTACAGAGACGACCATTTATGATTTTTATTGTTCCTTTAGTTTCCTTCTTTCTAAATTTCTAGTCCATTGATAATTTTTGTTAGGTTCGAATGATTGATGACGATCTACCCCTTGCACAATTTGCTGTGGCCTTCGAAGGAGCTTCTTGGACAGATCCAGATTCCGTTGCTCTTATGGTTATGCAAACCATGTTGGGTTCTTGGAACAAAAACGTTGGTGGTGGCAAGCACATGGGGTTAGATTTTACTTTCTCTCTGTATTGCTTGACATGGGTTCAACGCTAAGGTTTGTTTCTACAGTATGTTGATGAATATTAACTTGTACGTGCGCAGGTCTGCCCTGACCCAGAGGGTTGCCGTTAATGAAATAGCGGAAAGCATAATGGCATTCAACACCAACTACAAGGATACTGGACTTTTCGGCGTGTACGCAGTTGCTAAGGTCAAACCCTACATAATAACATAGCTAGCTTATCTCTTACTGTATAAGCAGTTTTTTCCTTATTGCATCTATTTTAACATGTTGCATGTTATTTATTTACAGGCTGATTGCTTAGATGATTTATCATATGCGATTATGCATGAGGTAACCAAGTTGGCCTTCCGAGTTTCAGACGATGATGTGACACGTGCGCGCAATCAGGTTTACTAATACACAACTGTCTATTCCTCTCTTTCCCTAGATTCAGCTTCTTACTCACTTATTTGTACAACAATCTAAACTGATTTAAAATTTTCCCTTCAGCTGAAATCATCGCTATTACTTCACATGGATGGAACTAGCCCAGTTGCTGAAGATATTGGTCGTCAGGTATGATATCAATCATCTAAGCATCTTTATAACATAAGTGCATTGGTCAAAGATAACAAACCTTAGTTTTTCGTTCTAGTTTATACCTACTTCCCGATACTTGTGATCTATGCAGCTGCTGACATATGGGAGAAGAATCCCAACGGCTGAACTCTTTGCAAGGATCGATGCAGTTGATGCCAGCACGGTAAAACGTGTTGCCAACAAGTATATCTATGACAAGGTAAGTCATTTCTCTCGCTCTCGTCCTGGTTTATGTATGTATACAAGCAAGAAAAGGAAAAAAAATGATATGGCGTTTAGGTGGCTAAAATAGAGTCTAAAAAGTAAGAGTAATTAAGGGGTGTTTTTTGGGATAATGTGCAGGACATTGCAATCTCAGCTATTGGTCCGATCCAAGATTTGCCAGACTACAACAAGTTCAGACGCGGAACCTACTGGAACCGTTACTAAGCCTCTGAAATAACGCTCACAGAACGGCCACAGGGAGAGCATGTTAAGGTGGGGCGATGGATTCATTATTTTTGAGTTTTATTTTGCTGTAATCTTGCATAATTTTCAATCGTTGCTGGTAAAAATAAATGTACCATTTACTCTATTTATCCGGCTACAGGATGCTAGAGATCCTATGTTTTATTGCTTTTTGCTTCTCAATAATTTTGCCATACATACTAAGTTGTTGCATGTTGTTTGAAAACCTCAAATGGAATCATTACTTTCATCTGTATTCATGCAATTTATATATTTATACGTACCAATTCTATGAAAAGGTATAATAACTGGTGGACAAGATTCTTGAATCACTTTAAAAAAACAAGGGCGAGGTAGAAGAATTTCTCACTGAAGTGTAGGAAATGATGAACCATAACCAATCATTTTCTGGGTTCTGGTTTATGGTTAATGTTGCTCTTCTGATCTCAAGTTCATCATTTGGATGTGGTTTATCTTATTGCTGTCTTTGGAGTTTAACACTTTACTCAGCAAGTCTTTTACCTTTTTCTTGTTTTTCTCAAGTCATTCCAATATATAATGCATTATAAGCATCATCTTGTCGTTGTCAAACTTTTTATCACACCATCATCATCATTCTGTGAATCTTACCTCCACTTTTTATGACCATTGTCATCACAAACATCACTAGTCTTCGGAATTGTACATCCACTTACAGTTCATGTTCAACTTTTTATTACCATCATCATCATTCTATGAATTTTGTGAAAATACAAGGCATGTCTCATTTCTTTCAAAAGTAGTGGTCGTATTGGAAACATTCAAAACTTTATCAATTAACTTCTGTTTTGATCCAGTTGACAAATTTGTTTAGATTCTCATAAGAAATGCCATCTTTCACAACATTTTTCATTACAATCTCTTTAATCTTGATAGCTCGCTTTTTAAACTCTCCATTGTCTCTCATAATCTCATCGATCTTCCTCTTCACCTCTAACCTTGAAATTATTCCTCGTTCATCTTGTTCAAACCCTAATCCAATCTTCCACACATTGCATATATATGTTTTGTTGATAAATTGGTCTGCAAAATAAGGGATACATAAAAATGGTATGCCACTCTGGACTCCTTCCAAAGTTGAATTCCATCCACAATGGCTCACAAAGCATCCAATAGCTCGATGCAAAAGAACCTCACGTTGTGGAGCCCACTTCACCACTATGACCTGACCAGACCCAACTCTCATTTGTGGCTGATCACCACCGCTGGTGACCCACAAAACCGGCCTATTGAATCAACATGTAACTCATTAGGTAGTATAAGTAACACACATGGGAAGTTAGTAAAGTAAACCGGAACCAAACCCATACCTCTTGGCCAGTTCTATACCAATTGCTAGCTCTTCTAATTGAACTTTACCCATAACCCCATAGCTCCCAAAGGCAATATATATCACCGAACCAGGAATCTGCCGGTCCAACCAGTCTAGACAATCCCGGTCTTCAGGTAAAAAGCTTCCTAGTGACATGGATCCCTCTTCAAGACTATGATGAGCCAAACCAATGGGACCAATTGGTAATATTTTTGGACTCTGTTCAAACGCTGCCGTCTCAAGTTCAAACACAGAGTTACATAACAACCAATCCGTTGACTCTATTGATTTATTGTTTTGGAGCATAAGTTGGAATATGTTTCTCTGCGAATCTTTGTTCTTCAGACAAACCCATACAAGCTTGTCTGTTTCCATCTCTGGCATCCCTGGAGATAGTTGAATTGTCTTGTTCACCTTAGGAGTCCCTAAAAAATAGAAAAACAATAGCTATAAAAAGCTGATCTAATGATCAAATTTTAATTTTAATTTTACCATCATAATCAATGAGACCATCATCAACTAGTTTCTGAATACTAAATCCAAGAACCATAGACGCAGCCGCAGCGGGACAAAACGCCGCTCGTCTGATACCAAACTTAGCTGCAACTTCCATTGCCCATCCTAGGCTCTGATCCGCCACAACGCAGCTAATGACCGCACCGCTAGTTTCCGAGATCATCCTCTCGATCAGTTCCTCTACTTTGGTCGGCATAAAATGCAAAACCGATTCCGACAACTTCCCAGGAACGTTCCTCTCTTCTGGTGAATCGTCTAAACCGTCTGGGATCGAAACAAGCTTGATCCCATCCACGACATGATCATCACGGAATGATTTGGATAAGGAATTGATGATGCGGTTGTGGTTAAACTCGGTGTTTACGAATGTGACTTGGATTCCTTGAGACGCAAGGTAACGTGAGAAGCTCATTAGAGGAAGTACATGACCTTGTGCTGGGTAAGGTATGACCATAACATGAGGCCTTCCCATTTATCAATTTTGAATTATTATCCAAATAAGAGTTTTGATTCATTATAAAGAAACTTTTAGAAGATGATGACAAAATGAAAGGACAACGAATCTTCTTACGAGTAGTACCTATTGAGTTTTGTCGTTTTCCTTTGGGAATCAAGACTAATTTGATACCAAAGCTTGACTTGTATGATACGAAAATAAGTGCGCTTAGGTTAGTACATTATTGTAATCATAACAAAATGATAACTCATTAAACTAGAATTGATTTAATTCCATCTCATAACTCATAAATCATCAATTCATCATCCAAACTTTACATTTAGTTTTTTTTTCGCGCCAATATAATTTTGAAATATTACAATCTCTGATCTTAATTTGGAAATTTTTCAAGTCTTTGGAAGTGGCTTGCCTGTCAAGAAATACTTGAATAGCTCGAAAGCAGCACGCAATGGCACCTCGTGACCTGCTCCTCTCACCGTCACGAACGTCACATACTTCTGTCCACCCTCCGACCTAAATCAACAATCTTGGTTCAATTCGATGTATTATAGCTAAAACCGAAGATAACCAAAAAGTTAGCTCTCGCCTCCGCTGACATTCCTCCCCTCGTGGGCATGCAATGCTTGTTTTAAATTAATGAAACCATCCGTTTGATCAAAAAAACCAAAAAGAATCAGAGTTATAGTCAAATTTTACTTTTCACAAATTTGGCAACTCTCTAGTCGCGATATAAATTGGGGGTGTAGAAAAGTCATATCATATATTAGTAAACTTACATTAACAATTAGGTAAAATATACATTTCGCTATATATAATGAAGTGATATAATTTCCATTAATGGAACATCAAAATGGAAAACCAAAAATCAAAATTACAAATTTATCACTTAAAATGTAAAATATTCAAAAAAGAAAATTGGGAAAATGACAAATCAAGAGAATTAACAATTTAAAGACTAAAAGTCCATACTATAAAAATATGTGCATGAAGGTTGCATTGTATTATTCGATCACAATGCCCTTTGCAACCAGAATGATGAGCATGGCACTCTCTCTTCAAATCATTACAGCTCTTCTCTTTGTTACCGTCGTCACTGTCTCCTCATCACCTCCCGCCGGATTCACCATGGACCTAATCCACCGTCGGTCTAATTCATCTTCTAGTACTGGTCGCTCTAACACTTACGATCAACTCTGATCATCTCCTTACGCCGACGTCATCTTTGATACTAACTCCACAGGAGAGTATCTTATGAAACTCCAAATCGGTACACCTCCTGTCGAGATCGAAGCAGTCATAGACACGGGAAGCAGTGTCATATGGACACAATGTTTGCCTTGTCTTAACTGCTACGAACAACGCAATCCAATATTCAACCCTTCAAAATCCTCCACCTACCAAGATCTAAGATGCAACAACACACCTGACCATTCTTGTGTTTATGATATTGTCTACGCAGACCATACCTATTCCATAGGAAGCTTTGCTACCGAGACTGTCACGATTAAATCCACTTCTGGCCAGTCCTATGTAATGCCTAAAACCATTGTTGGATGTTCGCACAACAGCTCAGTGCGTGGAAGATCCTATCCGGGCATTGTTGGTCTAAATTTGGGGCCGGTATCACTCGTCTCTCAGATGGGCAAAGACATGCAACGTGCAATTTCTTACTGCTTCTCCCCTGAGGGAACTAGTAAGATACACTTTGGAAGTAATGCTATTGTGTCAGGAGAAGGGACTGTATCGACCCCTATGTTTATGAAGAAGGAGAACAATGTTTCCTATTACCTAAACCTAGACGCGGTCAGCGTTGAGGAGACTCGCATTGAAACATTGGGGACACCGTTCCACGCCGTAGACGGGAACATAATCATAGACTCTGGAACCACTTTAACCTTCTTGCCCGCGAGCTACTGCAGCCTAGTGAGGAAGGCAGTGGAAAAGGTTGTTACAGCGGAACGAGTAACATACCAGGACGACTATTCGCTTTGCTACGTAACGGACACAATGGATATCTTTCCAGTGATCACTATGCATTTCAGTGGAGGTGCAGATCTTGTTTTGGGTAAAAACAATACGTATATGGATTATGGAGAAGGCGCCATTTGTCTGAATATTATATGTGGTCCGCCGTCACCAACTTTTGGAGAAGCTATTTTTGGTAACATAGCACAGAACAACTTCTTGGTTGGTTATGATCTTTCTTCACGACTTGTTTCTTTTAAACCCACCGATTGTGGAGTTACACAAGACATACCAATAGACGACAACTCAAGTTCTGCAGCGTCGCTTTTTCAGTTTAACATTAAGTTTGTTTTATTTGTTTTTGTCCTTTCGTTAATTAGACTATAGAGAATGGATTTGTGTTATTTGCTGTCTTTGGAGTTTAACACTTTACTCAGCAAGTCTTTTACCTTTTTCTTGTTTTTCTCAAGTCATTCCAATATATAATGCATTATAAGCATCATCTTGTCGTTGTCCAAAAAAAAAAAAAGTATCATCTTGTCAAACTTTTTATCACACCATCATCATCATTCTGTGAATCTTACCTCCACTTTTTATCTCTCGCCGGTGATGTAAATCTCACGGCGGTTGTATCTCGGAAACCGGTGAAGCCATCGAATAAGAAACTGGAGTGAAGAATCTTTGGCTGCAGTGACAAGAAACAGAGCCGTCGGTTAAGGTAAACCTTGAGTAATTTTAGAAGGATTCGGCTTCTATCAGACCAGACTAGTAACTCCACCCGTTTGTTCTTGATCAGATATGTTTTCCAGTCCACTCTGTCTGCTATTTGGAAGGAAAGAAACTGCAGAAGGCATGGGGAAAGCTCAAACAGCCCTGCAACTTTAATTAAAAGCATCGACAAAACAGTAAGAAACCGTATCTCCAGTTTGCGCCTCGTGGGAGTTTGCAAGTACACTAAAGCCATGGAAACATGGTTTTCAGTAAGATAAACTATATCTGTCCTCTGTTTCAGTTTTTAAAAACTCTCAGAATAATGTTGCATCCTCTGTAAAAAAGTTTTTCTTGAATTAATTTAAGAGAAAAAGAGTAGGATAGCACCAAACCAAGTTTTTGTTCCCAAAGTAGCATTCAAGGTTCAAAGTCACAAAAATAGGTTTCATTAAAGAGGTAAATATACACTTATACCCATTGGGTTAACTAATCCAAACCTTAGGGTTTAGAGTTAAGGGGGTGGGGTTTTGGAATTAGGGTTTAAAATTTTATAAAAAATAAATACTAAAATAAAAAATAAAAATTTATAAAACAGTTTCAAAAAAAAGAAAATTTGAAAAAAAAATAAAAAAAAAAATTCAAAATTTTTTTTTTTAAAAAAAGTTATAAAAATTTCGAATCTGAAAACATATAATCTGAAACTATAAATTTTTTTTTTTTATTTATTTTATTTATTTTTTTATTTATTTATTTTTGTTTGTTTATTTAATTTAAACCAAGGATATTATGGACATTTTACCCTTTAATGAATGTCATTTTTGTGACTTTCTCCTTCTAGTGCTCTTTTTGAGACATAAACTTCAAAAGGTGCTATTATTGACAATTGCCCTTAATTTAACATCAATTCAAAAAAAAAAAAAAATTTTAGAAGGATTGGTTCTTGGTTTAGGTATACCGGTGCGGGTGCTTCGAGTAACAAGAGATTGGCAAGTGAATTCCACGCGAATTTGTTGAGATACAAACCGGACCCACCTTTGCTTATCCTGAATGGTCCAATCTCCTCCGACGCACCGTACGCTACCGGTCCTAATCATTTTAACATTGTAAAATTAAAATTCAGGCAAAAGAGTATATTAAAATATACTACAGTATGAATTAAAAATTGTGCTATTTTTGTAAATTTTACTGATGAAAACTGAATACTAAATCCAAGAACCATAGACGCAGCCGCAGCGGGACAAAACGCCGCTCGTCTGATACCAAACTTAGCTGCAACTTCCATTGCCCATCCTAGGCTCTGATCCGCCACAACGCAGCTAATGACCGCACCGCTAGTTTCCGAGATCATCCTCTCGATCAGTTCCTCTACTTTGGTCGGCATAAAATGCAAAACCGATTCCGACAACTTCCCAGGAACGTTCCTCTCTTCTGGTGAATCGTCTAAACCGTCGGGGATTGAAACAAGCTTGATCCCATCCACCACATGATCATCGTGGGATGGTTTTGATAAGGAACTGATGATGCGGTTGTGGTTAAACTCGGTGTTAACGAATGTGATTCCTTGAGACGCAAGGTTACGCGAGAAGATCAGTAGAGGACGAACATGACCTTGTTCTGGGTAAGTTATGAACATGACATGAGGCCTTCCCATTTTTCTATTTTGTATTATTTTCCAAATAAGAGTTTTTGATTCATTATACAGAACTAAAAGGGCAACGAATCTTCTTCAGAGTACTAATTGACTTTTGTCTTTTTCCTTTGGGAATCAAGACTAATTTGATACTGCGCTTACGTTAGTACTTTATTGTAATCAAACCAAAATGATAGTAAGTCATTAACTCTAAAATTTGATTTTAATTCAATCTCATAACTCATAAATCATAACCCAAACTTTACATTTAGTTTGTTTTTCTCACCATAATTTCGAATATTACAATCTCTGATCTTGACTTGGATTTTTAATCAAGCCTTAGGAAGTGGCTTGCCTGTCAAGAAATACTTGAACAGCTCAAAAGCAGCACGAGGCTTGAACAATGGCACCTCGTGACCTGCTCCTCTCACCGTCACGAACGTTAGTCCCTCGTACACTTCCGTCCATCCGCCGACCTAAAACCACAATCTCGGTTCAATTCGATGTATTATAGCTAAAACCGACGATAACCAAAGAGAATCAGGGTTTTAGTCACATACCTGCTTCTTGACATACCAAGGATACCAAGGGACTTTGGTACTCAAACCAAGTCTTGCTAATGAGTACCTAGTCGCCGTCACCGGTACGACTGAATCCACATCACCACTTAACCATAACCAAAAAAACACCAAGGATTAACGACTTCGGTAAATATTTCACGGTGATATATCATTGCTAAAACCGAAAATAGCATACCTGAATACCCAAACCCTTATCCCACCAGCAATCATTTCCCGGTATATAGGTAGAACCGATGAATCTGAGTCGTTCCAGTTCCGGTTTAGTACCTCACTGCCAACAAAACCAACTCTAATTAAAAACAGAGTTATTAGGCAATTAAACTAAACACGATATCAGTTTTAGTATGAACCTGCAAGCTGTCCATTTGTAAGGAATCTTGGTGGCGTTGGCATGAAGAGCTTTCTGGACATCAGGCCGGTTGTAATAGATCTCCGCATATCTCTCGGTACATGGATCATACCCTGATATTTTCCTCAGCACCTACTCACATTAACCGGAAAAAAACAAAAACAAAATATATAACCAACAATTTAAACAGTTAACCGGATCTAAACAAGAAGATCAACAGAGGAAATAGGCTCTTACGGAGTGGGGAAGATGAGGGAGATGCATACTCCGGCGACCAGAGGAGCCACCGACTCCACCGCCAACTTCACTCGACTTGTTACACGGCGGTGCATAGATGTTGTACTGATCGATGTTACCAAACTCTTTCTCCATCGCGTAAGAGTAAAGCGTTTCGCATTCATCAGATTCCGTCTGTCGAGTAAAGTCGCAAGTGTTCACCAGCTGATGGTACGTCCTATCAGAGATCATCGCATGGCTCCACCAATACGTCACCGTTCCGAGGTTATCATAGTGATTGTCAGTCACGGCGTTTCCAACCTTACAAAACACACAAAAAAATGCAACGGTTTCAAACGCTAAGACACGACTTAGTGTGATGAAGACAGAGGATTTTGATTTTTTTAGTACCATGATTCCTTTGAGATTGATTGGATTCTTAGAACGCTTGTTGTAGTTCATGATTTCTCTAGCGAACTGAGGGACGTAATGTCCGGCGTAACTCTCGCCGGTGATGTAAATCTCACGGCGGTTGTATCTCGGAAACCGTTGAAGCCATTTAATGAGAAACTGAAGTGAATCTTTGGCTGCAAGACAGAGAAACAGAGTCCTCGGTTAAGTCAAACCGTGAGTAATTAAGAGGGCTTGGTTATGGTTTAGTTGTACCGGTACGGATGTCGCCGGTATTGAAGAGATCAGAGGAGCGGTTAGTGTAAGAGAAGCCGACGCCGGCGGGAGCTTCGAGGAACAAGAGATTGGCGATTGAGTTCCACGCGAACTTGTTGAGATACAGACCGGACCCACCTTTGCTTATCCTGAATGGTCCAATCTCTTCCGACGCACCGTACGCTACCGACGAACAACCCGGTCCTAATCATTTTTTACATGTATTAAAATTCAGACAAATCTATACTAGTATTAAAATTGTTCTGTTTTTTTTTTGTAAATTTGTTAAATAAAAAAAGAAAATTGGGATAGAGGTTAAATTTAAGGGGGCGAAAAAGAGAGACCAATAAATAGTTAGGTGTGTATTTAATAGTGTCTGAATGCTGGTTTGAAAATTGCATTTAATGATATTTATAATTTTCAACATTTACATTTACTCTATTGAATGCATGCATGTTAAACTACGCATTACGATATCATGAACATAAATGTATAGTAAAAATATCCATTTATCATCTTTGTAATGACGAGTTGTATAAGATACGCAAATCATGATACGTTTTTTTTTTTTTGTGCAACTGCAAATCATGATACGTGGTAACACAAACATAATTGTTTTTTTTTTGAGAAATGTGGGCTCCAATAAATAGTGAGTATCCAGTGGTAGTTAGGGCATTATTCGCATGCCTCTAGTAGGCCAAACCCAATATATTGTATTATAAAATATAAATAATATAGATAAATAATCACAGTTCCATTATAATGTCACAGAGTAAACAAATTAATAATGTTTAATTAAGAGATCAATTACCTCCGTTGAGCCAAATCACGAGAGGTTTGGAGAGGGGAAGGTGAGAAGCTTCAGTGAGCCAATAGAAGAGTGATCTTCCGGAATGTTTAGCGACGGTGACATAGCCGGAAAACTGCTCAAACGTGACATTAGGCTGACCGGGAAGTGATGTAATCCGGTCTGCCTCGGCTTGTTTCTCTCCTTCTCTTGCTTGACTTCTCCCTTGAGATGTCATGATAAGTATGGCCATGAGAGTGGTGAAAAGTACGCATTTTACCATCGTCATGGTCAGATGGAGGGGAAGAAAATCTAGAGTGTGTCGGAGACTTTTCAGATCGGCTTCTACAGTTCTACCTTTAGCATGTCTTAAATAGAGAGAGAGATACGAAACAAGGAGAATATTAATAACATTAAGATTTATTATTATAATAATAAAAAATAAAAATAAAAAAAAAAAATATATATATATATATATATTGGAAAGTGGAAACAATGTTACTCTGTTTTCTGGTCAACAATAAAATCATAGAAATAAATGGTCAGTAAGGAATTTAATATTGTTAACTGTTTAACAAAATAATGTCAATTAATTTCAGCAGTTTAGTTAATTAATTTCCTTTCGCATGGTTTTTGTAGTTTGACTCTTTCAATTATGTTTCTTATGCTAATTATTACCGCCAATCTTAAGAAAATATATACTCATATCATTACTAATTAACTTTTTGCCAATAAAACCCATTAGGCCGCTGCTTCTACAGTTGTTTAAACTCTAAAACTATACTATTAGAACATCTCCAACTCATCTATGTAATAAAGATTTCTAAATTAGAGGAAAAAATAAAGATGATGTTTTTGCTCCAATGTGTTTCTCTATAATAGAAGAATGCTATGTTTACTTTTATAAATAGAATAATGCTAGTTTTTCTTCTAAATATAGAGAAAAAATAGCATTCCTCTATTTATAGAGACAAATATAGTATTTCTCTATAAAGGAACACATTGAAGCAAAAACATCATTTTTTTTATTTTATTTTAGAGATGGGTTGTCGTTCTTATTTTTTTAGGAAAGCCAAATCTCTATTTTTTTGTTGGCTCGTGTGCTCAAGTTTATTTGAGAAAGGATAAACACCAGCCAAAAAATGAGTGATGGTAAGAAAAGCCCACCAGTATTGTCAGTGACAGTAACTTTATGAAATATGGAAGAAGATACAATGATGACTTAAATGACACCACCAGCTTATAATAGCCAATACGTTATTTGATATGACAGAGCATTAGATCAATCGTGTGTTCATATATTTTATACTTATATATAATCTATACTACATCTCCACATGCATGCATGTACATGCAAAACTTATTATAAAAATGAAGTTAGATTTCTCTCGATGATTTTTTTGTTTTCAATCGTTTACTGAATAGATATGTTAAATACATACAAGAAATATACATATATTTGCTTTTGAACCCATGCATGAAATTGATCTGTGGACGTTATGGGAAAAGTATTCTCTCCTTTTCCACGGATGAAATACCTACAAGTTTGACCATCTTTTCATAGGTCACTACAACATTTCCTCCATTTCTATTTTGTATTATACTTAAAACCATTTTTTTCTTCTCCATAATTTATACTTACATTCAATCTCACTTATGGTGAATAGAATATTACTGGTCTTGGAAGCGATGAATGACTTCTTGATAATCAATGTCTGTGACTTCTATATAACTTTATAAATAGTAATATCCAATAACAACAAAATTTACATTGCTACCTAAGCTCGACACATGTGATTAACTGGGTGTTTTATCATCAAGTTTATTTCGCGTTTCTATCCATAAAAATAAACTATTTTTGGAAGAATCTGACATTTGCTTTAGAAGATTCTGATCCCGTGCTTAGCAATATATGTATAGTTTTTACTTTCAGATGTCTTATAAATCATTTCAAACTTTGAAAGAAAAAAGAGAATGATTAAAAGTGATTTAATGGAATTTAAAGAAGCACATAAGTGGTAGTTGGCATATGAGATATATATTAAAGTTTCATAATAATGACGCTTTCGTATCTCTATCTAAATACACTGTTTTTTTTTTCTTTTAAAAAAGAGTAAATGATGAAATGGCAGAGAAACGAGTGAGGTCGAATAGTGTTAATGTCATTTCAAGAAACTGTGCTTACGTATATTTTGTCCTAACATATTCAGAGTTTGTGTCAGTCACTTTCTTCCTTCTTCCATTTCTCTTTCTGTGACGTTTTTAAGGACATGAAAGCGGTGAATCTCTGCTAACCTCACGTACCATTTACAGTCGCTTATGTCACCAAGCCAATCATAAATCGATGACATTTGTACTGGGCTTGGCCCCGTTAAAACCATGACTTAGACCATCTCCAATCACACTCTATAATTTCCTCTATATTTCACTCTAAAATAGAGTAACTCTATTATAGAGTTGAATTTGCTCCAATGGTTCACTCTATAATAGAGTTACTCTATAATAGAGTGAAATATAGAGTATTTTTGTTTTTTCACTCTATATTTGGAGTAAAAAAATAGGATTACTCTATATTTCACTCTATTATAGAGTGAACCATTGGAGCAAATTTAACTCTATAATAGAGTTACTCTATTTTAGTGTAAATTATAGAGGAAAAAGTAGAGTGCCTTTGGAGATGCTCTTATCATATCTGTTAAGCTCGGAACTCAGTTCATGGAATATTCTAAAGGTCCAAAAACCATTTCATTTTTCTTGAAGCAATGATGTCTCGCAAGAAGCTGAAAAGCTTCCGGTTATCTTATTCCACCCAGTTTCAACTTATTCAAGGTTCAACTTTTTAATCATACCAAACCGGTTCATTAACTGCCGCCGCTTGCAGTCTTGCTTGCAGTCTTGCACTCACTGATTATTGTTTTCAGATTCAAGATCAGCGCAAACCGGAATCCGGTCTATCATCTTTCGGTTGCTGAACGTCGATGACATTATGGATTTGATAGTTGAACCGAATAAATTTTTTAACCCCTACGAAAATATTGAATTTTTCGGTAAATGTTATATATATTAAAGCCTAATATTCTCTTGAGAAACGGAGACAACAAAGATTTCAAACCCTCTTTAACCATCGTCATATGTTATTGCAGAATTCAACTATGTAATAAAACAGTATTGTCATATTTTTCGAATTTTTCTCAAAATTTATGTGAAAATATTGAATTTTCAGTAAATGCTCTATACATTGAAACCTATAATCTTTAGATTTGTTTTAAAATTTATAACCACTTTATAAATTTGTATTAATGTATGCTAAAATCCTTTTCATTGTACATGGACATGATTCTAATTTTTTATCAGTTAATTTAGTAAAACTGCATATACTCTCTAAATCAAATCAATGGAATAACCAAAGTAAAATCACTATTCTCTTGAGAAACAAAGACAACAAAGGTTTCAAACCCATTTGACAATCATCGTAAATTTGTGTAGGATGCAACTATGCATCAAAACTGTATTATCATATTTTTGATTTTTTCTCAAAATCTATGTGTTAACCCTTACGAAAATATTATTTTTCGAGTAAATGCTGCTATATATACTGAAGCCTACTATTTTAGTCTTATTTTAAAATTTCAAATCACATTCTACATTTTTACTAATGTATGCTAAACTCTCTTTCATGGTACATGAAAATCCTTCTAATTTTTAATCAATTAATTTAGTAAAACTGTATATACTTTCTAATTTAGTGGATTAACCACTATAAAATTGCTATTCTCTAGAGAAACGGAGACAACCAAGGTTCCGAACCTCTTTAAGCATCATCATATTTTATTGCAGGATTCAACTATGTAATAAAACAATATTGTCATATTTTTTAAAATTTTCTCAAAATTTATGTGTTAACCCCTACGAACATATTGAGTTTTCCGTAAATACTCTATATATTGAAGCCTATAATCTTTAAATTTGTTTTAAAATTAATAACCATATTATACATTTATATTAGTGTATATTAAACACATTTTCATAGTATATGGACATCGTTCTAATTTTTTATCAATTAATTTAGTAAAACTGCATATACTCCCTAATTAAGTGGACTAACCACTATAAAATTGTTATTTCCTAGAGAAACGGAGACAACAAAGGTTTCAAACTTATCATCTGTTATTGAATGATGCAACTATGCATTAGAACTGTATTGTCATACTTTTGATTTTTTCTCAAAATCTATGTGTTAACCCTACGAAAATACTTAATGTTTCGCTAAACGCTCAATATAGTGAAACCTATAATCTTTAGTGTTGTTTTAAAAATTTCTAACCACATTCTACATTTGTGTTAACTTATTCTAAACTCTCTTTCATAGTACATAGACAGATTTCTTAATTTCTATCAATTAATTTAGTAAAACTGCATATACTCCCTAAATCAATGGAGTAATCACTATAAAATTACTATTCTTCAGAGAAACAGAGATAACAAAAGTTCCAAACCTATTTGACCATCATTATATGTTTGTGCAAGATGAAACTATGCATTAAAATAGTATTGTCATATTTTTGAATTTTTCTCAAAAGCTATGAGTTAACCCCTATGAAAATATGGATTTTTTCGGTAAATGCTATATATATTAAAGCCTATTATTTTTAGTGCTGTTAACACATTCTACATTTGTATTAATGTATATTAAACTATATACTGAAGCCTATGATCTTTAGTGTTGTTTTAAAATTTCTAAACACATTCTAAATTTTTATTAATGTATATTAAACTCTCTTTCATGGTACATGGGAATCATTTTAATTTTTTGTCAATTAATTTAGTAAAACTTCTTAATACTCCCTAAATTGGTGGACTAACCACTATAAAATCGCCATTTTCTAGAAAAACGGAGACAACAAAGGTTCCAAACCTATTTGACTTTCATCATATGTTAGTGAAGGATGCAACTATTCGTTAAAATATTTTTTCATATTTTTGAATTTTTCTCAAAATCTATGAGTTAACCCCTACGAAAATATTGAATTTTCGGTAAATAATATATATATACTTAAGCCTATGATCTTTAGTGTTGTTTTAAAATTTCTAAACACATTCTATATATGTATTAATGTATATTATACTCTTTCTCATGGTACGTGGGCGTTGTTTTAATTTGTTTTCAATTAATTTAGTAAAACTTCATAATACTCCCTAAATTGGTGGACTAACCACTATAAAATCATTATTTTTCTAGAGAAACCGAGACAACAAAAGTTCTAAACCTTTTTGACCTTCATCATATTTAAGTGAAGGATGCAACTATGCATTAAAACATTATTTTCATTTTTAAATTTTTTTTTTCAAATTCTATGTGTTAACCCCTACGAAAATATTGATTTTTTTCGGTATATGCTCTATATACTGAAGCCTATGATCTTTAGTGTTGTTTTAAAACTTCTAAGCACATTCTACATTTTTATTAATGTATATTAAAATATTTTTCATGGTACGTGGACATCGTTTTAATTTTTTTAGTAAAACTTTATAATACTTCCTAAATTGGTGGAATAACCACTATAAAATCGCAATTTTCTAGAGAAACCTAGACCAAAAAGTTTCAAACCTCTTTGACCTTCATCATATGTTAGTGAAGGATAAAATTATGCATTATACCATTTTTTCATATTTTTGAATTTTTCTCAAAATCTATGAGTTAACCCATACAAAAATATTGAATTTTTCGGTAAATGCTATATATACTAAAGCCTATAATCTTTAGTGTTGTTTTAAAATTTATAAAAACATTCTAAATTTGTATTAATGTATTTTAAACTCTTTCTCATGGTACGTGAGCATCGTTTTAATTTTTTGTCAATTAATTTAGTAAAACTTCATAATACTTCATAAATTGGTGGACTAACCACTATAAAATCGCTATTTTCTAGAGAAACCGAGACAACAAAAGCGCCAAACCTCTTTGACCTTCCTCATATATTAGTGAATCATGCAACTATGCATTAGAACATTTTTTTCATATTTTTGAATTTTCTCAAAATCTATGAGTTAACCCATACGAAAATATTGAATTTTTCGGTAAATGATATATATACTTAAGCCTATGATCTTTGGTGTTGTTTTAAAATTTCTAAACACATTATACAATTGTATTAATTTATATTAAACTCTTTTTCATGGTACGTGGGCATTGTTTTAATTTTTGTCAATTAATTTAGTAAAACTTTATAATACTCCCTAAATTGGTGGACTAACCACTATAAAATCGCTATTTTCTAGAGAAACCGAGACAACAAAAGTTCCAAAGCTCTATGACCTTCATCATATGTTAGTGAAGAATGCAACTATGCGCTAAAACATTTTTTCATATTTTTGAATTTTTCTTAAAATCTATGAGTTAAGCTCTACGAAAATATTGAATTTTTCGGTAAATGATATATATACTTAAGCCTATGATCTTTAGTATTGTTTTAAAATTTCTAAACACATTATATATTTTTATTAATGTATATTAAACTATCTTTCATGTACATGGGCATCGTTTTAATTTTTTTGTCAATTAATTTAGTAGAACTTCATAATGCTCCCAAAATTGGTGGACTAACCACTATAAAATCGTAATTTTCTAGAGAAACGGAGACAACAAAAGTTTCAAACCTCTTTGACCTTCATTATAAGTTAGTTAAGGATGCAACTATACATTAAAACAGAATTTTCATTTTTAAAATTTTTTCTCGAAATCTATGTGTTAACCCCTACGAAAATATTGAATTTTTCGGTAAATGCTCTATATACTGAAACTTATGATCTTTAGTGTTGTTTTAAAAATTTCTAAACACATTCTACATTTATATTAATGTATATTAAACTCTTTCTCATGGTACGTGGGCATTGTTTTAATTTTTTGTCAATTAATTTAGTAAAACTTCATAATACTCCCTAAATTGGTGGAATAACCACTATAAAATCGCTATTTTCTAGAGAAACCGAGAAAAAAAGCTCTAAAACACTTTGACCTTCATCATATGTTAGTGAACGATACAACTATGTATTAAACAATTTTTTCATATTTTTGAATTATTCTCAAAATCTATGAGTTAACCCTTAAGAAAATATTGAATTTTTCGATAATGATATATATACTTAAGCCTATGATCATTATTGTTGTTTAAAAATTTCTAAACACATTCTACATTTTTATTAATGTATATTAAACTCTTTCTGATTGTACGTGGGCGTTGTTTTAATTTTTTGTTAATTAATTTAGTAAAACTTCATAATACTTCCTAAATTAGTGGAATAGCCACTATAAATCGATATTTTCTGGAGAAACCGAGACAACAAAAGTTTCAAACCTCTTTGACCTTCATCATATGTTATTGAGGATGCAACTATACATTAAAACTTAATTTTCATTTTATAAAAATTTTCTCGAAATCTATGTGTGAACCCTACGAAAATATTGAATTTTTCGGTAAATGTTCTATATACTGAAGCCTATGATCTTTAGTATTGTTTTAAAATTTCTAAACACATTCCACATTTGTATTAATGTATATTAAACTGATTCTCATGGTACGTGGGCATTGTTTTAATTTTTTGCCAATTAATTTAGTAAAACTTCATAATACTCCCTAAATTGGTGGACTAACCACTATAAACTCGCTATTTTCTTAAGAAACCATGACAACAAAAGTTCCAAACCTCTTTGACCTTCATCATATGTTAGTGAAGGATGAAACTATAAATTAAAACAGAATTTTCATTTTTAAAAAAATTTCTCGAAATCTATGAGTAACCCCTACGGAAATATTGAATATTAAGGTAAATGATATATATACTTAAGTCTGTGATCTTTAGTGTTGTTTTAAAATTTCTAAACACATTCTACATTAGTATTAATGTATATTAAACTCTTTCTCATGGTACGTGGGCATCATTTTAATTTTTTGCCAATTAATTTAGTAAAACTTTATAATACTCCCTAAATTGGTGGACTAACCACTATAAAATCGCTATTTTCTAAAGAAACCGAGACAACAAAAGTTCCAAACCTCTTTGGCCTTCATCATATGTTAGTGAAGGATGCAACTATACATTAAAACAGAATTTTCACTTTTTATAAATTTTTCTCTAAATCTATGACGTAAATATTGAATTTTTAGGTACATGATATATATACTTAAATCTATGATCTTTAGTGTTGTTTTAAAATTTCTAAACACATTCTACATTAGTATTAATATATATTAAACTCTTTCTCATGGTACGTGGGCATCATTTTTATTTTTTTGCCAATTAATTTAGTAAAACTTCATAATACTCCTTAAATTGGTGGACTAACCACTATAAAATCCCTATTTTCCAATGAAACGGACACAACAAAAGTTCCAAACCTCTTTGACCTTCATCATATGTTAGTGAAGGATGCAATAATGCATTAAAACAGAATTTTCATTTTTTAAAAATTTTCTTGAAATCAATGAGTTAACCCCTACGGAAATATTGAATTTTTAGGTAAATGATATATATACTTAAGTCTATGATCTTTAGTGTTGTTTTAAAATTTATAAACACATTCTACATATGTTTTAATGTATATTAAACTCATTCTCATGGTACGTGGGCATCATTTTAATTTTTTGCAAATTAATTTAGTAAAACTTCATAATACTCCCTAAATTGGTGGACTATCCACTATAAAATCGCTATTTTCTAAAGAAACCGAGACAACAAAAGTTCCAAACCTCTTTGGTCTTCATCATATGTTAGTGAAGGATGCAACTATACATTAAACATAATTTTCATTTTTATAATTTTTTTCTCGAAATCTATGAGTCAACCCCTACGGAAATATTGAATTTTTAGGTAAATGATATATATACTTAAGTCTATGATCTTTAGTGTTGTTTTGAAATTTCTAAACATTTTCTACATTTGTATTAATGTATATTAAACTCTTTCTCATGGTACGTGGGCATCATTTTAATTTTTTGCCAATTAATTTAGTAAAACTTCATAATACTCCCTAAATTGGTGGACTAACCACTCAAAAATAGCTATTTTCTAAAGAAACCGAGACAACAAAAGTTCCAAACCTCTTTGACCTTCATCATATGTTTTTGAAGGATGCAACAATGCATTAAAACATAATTTTAATTTTTTAAAAAGTTTCTCGAAATCTATGAGTTAACCCCTACGGAAATATTGAATTTTTAGGTAAATGATATATATACTTAAGTCTATGATCTTTAGTGTTGTTTTAAAATTTATAAACACATTCTACATATGTTTTAATGTATATTAAACTCATTCTCATGGTACATGGGCATCATTTTAATTTTTTGCAAATTAATTTAGTAAAACTTCATAATACTCTCTAAATTGGTGGACTAACCACTATAAAATCGCTATTTTCTAAAGAAATCGAGACAACAAAAGTTCCAAACCTCTTTGGTCTTCATCATATGTTAGTGAAGGATGCAACTATACATTAAAACATAATTTTCATTTTTATAAATTTTTTCTCGAAATCTATGAGAACCCCTACGGAAATATTGAATTTTTAGGTAAATGATATATATACTTAAGTCTATGATCTTTAGTGTTGTTTTGAAATTTCTAAACACTTTCTACATTTGTATTAATGTATATTAAACTCATTCTCATGGTACATGGGCATCATTTTAATTTTGTGCCAATTAATTTAGTACAACTTCATAATACTCCCTAAATTGGTGGACTAACCACTATAAAATCCCTATTTTCTAATGAAACGGAGACAACAAAAGTTCCAAACCTCTTTGACCTTCATCATATGTTAGTGAATGATGCAACAATGCATTAAAACATAATTTTCATGTTCTAAAAATTTTCTCGAAATCTATGAGTTAACCCCTACGGAAATATTGAATTTTTAGGTAAATGATATATATACTTAAGTCTATGATCTTTAGTGTTGTTTTGAAATTTCTAAACACTTTCTACATTTGTATTAATGTATATTAAACTCTTTCGCATGGTACGTGGACATCATTTTATTTTTTTGCCAATTAATTTAGTAAAACTTCATAATACTCCCTAAATTGGTGGACTAACCACTATAAAATCGCTATTTTCTAAAGAAACCGAGACAAAAAAAATTCCAAACCTCTTTGACCTTCATCATATGTTAGTGAAGGATGCAACAATGCATTAAAACAGAATTTTCATTTTTTAAAATTTTCTCGAAATCTATGAGTTAACCCCTACGAAAATATTGAATTTTTAGGTTAATGATATATATATACTTAAGTCTATGATATTAAGTGTTGTTTTAAAATTTCTAAACATATTCTACATTAGTATTAATGTATATTAAACTCTTTCTCATGGTACGTCGGCATCATTTTAATTTTTTGCCAATTAATTTAGTAAAACTTCGTAATACTCCCTAAATTGGTGGACTAACTACTATAAAATCCCTATTTTCTAATGAAACGGAGACAACAAAAGTTCCAAACCTCTTTGACCTTTATCATATGTTAGTGAAGGATGCAACAATGCATTAAAACATAATTTTTAATTTTTTAAAATTTTCTCGAAATCTATGAGTTAACCCCTACGAAAATATTGAATTTTTAAGTAAATGATATATATACTTAAGTCTATGATCTTTAGTGTTGTTTTAAAATTTTTAAACACATTCTACATATGTATTAATGTATATTAAACTCTTTCTCATTGTACGTGGGCATCATTTTAATTTTTTGCCAATTAATTTAGTAAAACTTCATAATACTCCCTAAATTGGTGGACTAACCACTATAAAATCGCTATTTTCTAAAGAAACGGAGACAACAAAAGTTCCAAACCTCTTTGACCTTTATCATATGTTAGTGAAGGATGCAACAATGCATTAAAACATAATTTTTATTTTTTAAAAATTTTCTCGAAATCTATGAGTTAACCCCTACGAAAATATTGAATTTTTAAGTAAATGATATATATACTTAAGTCTATGATCTTTAGTGTTGTTTTAAAATTTTTAAACACATTCTACATATGTATTAATGTATATTAAACTCTTTCTCATTGTACGTGGGCATCATTTTAATTTTTTGCCAATTAATTTAGTAAAACTTCATAATACTCCCTAAATTGGTGGACTAACCACTATAAAATCGCTATTTTCTAAAGAAACCGAGACAACAAAAGTTCCAAACCTCTTTGACCTTCATCATATGTTAGTAAAGGATGCAACAATGCATTAAAACAGAATTTTCATTTTTTAAAAATTTTCTCGAAATCTATGAGTTAACCCCCTACGGAAATATTGAATTTTTAGGTATATGATATATATTCTTTAGTCTATTATCTTTAGTGTTGTTTTAAAATTTCTAAACACATTCTACATTTGTATTAATGTATATTAAACTCTTTCTCATGGTACGTGGGCATCATTTTAATTTTTTGCCAATTAATTTAGTAAAACTTCATAATACTCCCTAAATTGGTGGACTAACCACTATAAAATCGCTATTTTCTAAAGAAACCGAGACAACAAAAGTTCCAAACCTCTTTGACCTTCATCATATGTTAGTGAAGGATGCAACAATGCATTAAAACAGAATTTTCATTTTTTAAAAATTTTCTCGAAATCTATGAGTTAACCCCTACGAAAATATTGAATTTTTAGGTTAATGATATATATACTTAAGTCTATGATATTTAGTGTTGTTTTAAAATTTCTAAACATATTCTACATTAGTATTAATGTATATTTTTCTCATGGTACGTCGGCATCATTTTAAATTTTTGCCAATTAATTTAGTAAAACTTCATAATACTCCCTAAATTGGTGGACTAACTACTATAAAATCCCTATTTTCTAATGAAACAGAGACAACAAAAGTTCCAAACCTCTTTGACCTTCATCATATGTTAGTGAAGGATGCAACAATGCATTAAAACATAATTTTCATTTTTTTTAAATTTTCTCGAAATCTATGAGTTAACCCCTACGGAAATATTGAATTTTTAGGTAAATGATATATATACTTAAGTCTATGATATTTAATGTTGTTTTGAAATTTCTAAACACTTTCTACATTTGTATTAATGTATATTAAATTCTTTCTCATGGTACGTGGGCATCATTTTAATTTTTTGCCAATTAATTTAGTAAAACTTCATAATACTCCATAAATTGGTGGACTAACCACTATAAAATCCCTATTTTCTAATGAAACGGAGACAACAAAAGTTCCAAACCTCTTTGGCCTTCATCATATGTTAGTGAAGGATGCAACTATACATTAAAACATAATTTTCGTTTTTATAAATTTTTCTCGATATCTATGAGTTAACCCCCTACGGAAATATTGAATTTTTAGGTAAATGATATATATTCTTAAGTCTATGATCTTTAGTGTTGTTTTAAAATTTTTAAACACATTCTACATTTGTATTAATGTATATTAAACTCATTCTCATGGTACGTGGGCATCATTTTAATTTTTGGCCAATTAATTTGGTAAAACTTCATAATACTCCCTAAATTGGTGGACTAACCACTATAAAATCGCTATTTTCTAAAGAAATCGAGACAAAAAAAGTTCCAAACCTCTTTGACCATCGTCATATGTTAGTGAAGGATGCAACTATACATTAAAACATAATTTTCACTTTTAAAATTTTTTCTCGAAATCTATGAGTTAACCTCTACGAAAATATTGAATTTTTAGGTATATGATATATATACTTAAGTCTATGATCTTTAGTGTTGTTTTAAAATTTCTAAACACATTCTACATATGTATTAATGTATATTAAACTCTTTTTCATGGTACGTGGGCGTCATTTTAATTTTTTGCCAATTAATTTAGTAAAACTTCATAATACTTCCTAAATTGGTAGACTAACCACTATAAAATCGCTATTTTCAAAAGAAACCGAGAAAACAAAAGTTCCAAACCCCTTTGACCATCGTCATATGTTAGTGAATGATGCAACTATACATTAAAACATAATTTTCACTTTTAAAATTTTTTCTCGAAATCTATGAGTTAACCCCTACGAAAATATTGAATTTTTAGGTATATGATATATATACTTAAGTCTATGATCTTTAGTGTTGTTTTAAAATTTCTAAACACATTCTACATATGTATTAATGTATATTAAACTCTTTTTCATGGTACGTGGGCATCATTTTATTTTTTTGCCAATTAATTTAGTAAAACTTCATAATATTTCCTAAATTGGTGGACTAACCACTATAAAATCGCTATTTCCTAAAGAAACCGAGACAACAAAAGTTCCAAACCTCTTTGGCCTTCATCATATGTTAGTGAAGGATGAAACTATACATTAAAACAGAATTTTCATTTTTAAAATTTTTTCTCAAAATCTATGAGTTAACCCCTACGGAAATATTGAATTTTTAGGTAAATGATATATATACTTAAGTCTATGATCTTTAGTGTTGTTTTGAAATTTCTAAACACATTCTAAATTTGTTTAAATGTATATTAAACTCATTTTCATGGTACGTGGGCATCATTTTAATTTTTTGCAAATTAATTTAGTAAAACTTCAAAATACTCCCTAAATTGGTGGACTAACCACTATAAAATCGCTATTTTCTAAAGAAACCGAGACAACAAAAGTTCCAAACCTCTTTGGTCTTCATCATATGTTAGTGAAGGATGCAACTATACATTAAAACATTATTTTCATTTTTATAATTTTTTCTCGAAATCTATGAGTCAACCCCTACGGAAATATTGAATTTTTAGGTAAATGATATATATACTTAAGTCTATGATCTTTAGTGTTGTTTTGAAATTTCTAAACACTTTCTACATTTGTAATAATGTATATTAAAGTCTTTCTCATGGTACGTGGGCATCATTTTAATTTTTTGCCAATTAATTTAGTAAAACTTCATAATACTCCCTAAATTGGTGGACTAACCACTATAAAATCCCTATTTTCTAATGAAACGGAGACAACAAAAGTTCCAAACCTCTTTGACCTTCATCATATGTTAGTTAAGGATGCAACAATGCATTAAAACATAATTTTCATTTTCTAAAATTTTCTCGAAATCTATGAGTTAACCCCTACGGAAATATTGAATTTTTAGGTAAATGATATATATACTTAAGTCTATGATCTTTAGTGTTGTGTTGAAATTTTTTTAAACACTTTCTACATTTGTATTAATGTATATTAAACTCATTCTCATGGTACGTGGGCATCATTTTAATTTTGTGCCAATTAATTTAGTAAAACTTCATAATACTCCCTAAATTGGTGGACTAACCACTATAAAATCCCTATTTTCTAATGAAACGGAGACAACAAAAGTTCCAAACCTCTTTGACCTTCATCATATGTTTGTGAAGGATGCAACAATGCATTAAAACATAATTTTCATTTTCTAAATTTTTTCTCGAAATCTATGAGTTAACCCCTACGGAAATATTAAATTTTTAGGTAAATGATATATATACTTAAGTCTATAATCTTTAGTGTTGTTTTGAAATTTATAAACACTTTCTACATTTGTATTAATGTATATTAAAATCTTTTTCATGGTACGTGGGCATCATTTTAATTTTTTGCCAATTAATTTAGTAAAACTTCATAATACTCCCTAAATTGGTGGACTAACCACTATAAAATCGCTATTTTCTAAAGAAACCGAGACAAAAAAAATTCCAAACCTCTTTGACCTTCATCATATGTTAGTGAAGGATGCAACAATGCATTAAAACAGAATTTTCATTTTTTAAAATTTTTCTCGAAATCTATGAGTTAACCCCTACGAAAATATTGAATTTTTAGGTTAATGATATATATACTTAAGTCTATAATCTTTAGTGTTGTTTTGAAATTTATAAACACTTTCTACATTTGTATTAATGTATACTAAACTCTTTTTCATGGTACGTGGGCATCATTTTAATTTTTTTCCAATTAATTTAGTAAAACTTCATAATACTCCCTAAATTGGTGGACTAACCACTATAAAATCGCTATTTTCTAATGAAACCGAGACAACAAAAGTTCCAAACCTCTTTGACCTTCATCATATGTTAGTGAAGGATGCAACAATGCATTAAAACATAATTTTCATTTTTTTTAATTTTTCTCGAAATCTATGAGTTAACCCCTACGGAAATATTGAATTTTTAGGTAAATGATATATATACTTAAGTCTATGATCTTTAGTGTTGTTTTGAAATTTCTAAACACTTTCTACATTTGTATTAATGTATATTAAACTCTTTCTCATGGTACGTGGGCATCATTTTAATTTTTTGCCAATTAATTTAGTAAAACTTCATAATACTCCCTAAATTGGTGGACTAACCACTATAAAATCCCTATTTTCTAATGAAACGGAGACAACAAAAGTTCCAAACCTCTTTGGCCTTCATCATATGTTAGTGAAGGATGCAACTATACATTAAAACATAATTTTCATTTTTATAAATTTTTCTCGAAATCTATGAGTTAACCCCATACGGAAATATTGAATTTTTAGGTAAATGATATATATACTTAAGTCTATGATCTTTAGTGTTGTTTTAAAATTTCTAAACACATTCTACATTTGTATTAATGTATATTAAACTCATTCTCATGGTACGTGGGCATCATTTTAATTTTTGGCCAATTAATTTAGTAAAACTTCATAATACTCCCTAAATTGGTGGACTAACCACTATAAAATCGCTATTTTCTAAAGAAACGAGACAAAAAAAGTTCCAAACCTCTTTGACCTTCATCATATGTTAGTGAATGATGCAACTATACATTAAAACATAATTTTCATTTTTTAAAAATTTTCTCGAAATCTATGAGTTAACCCCTACGAAAATATTGAATTTTTAGGTATATGATATATATACTTAAGTCTATGATCTTTAGTGTTGTTTTAAAATTTCTAAACACATTCTACATATGTATTAATGTATATTAAACTCTTTTTCATGGTACGTGGGCATCATTTTAATTTTTTGCCAATTAATTTAGTAAAACTTCATAATACTTCCTAAATTGGTGGACTAACCACTATAAAATCGCTATTTTCTAAAGAAACCGAGACAACAAAAGTTCCAAACCTCTTTGACCTTCATCATATGTTAGTGAAGGATGCAACTATACATTAAAACATAATTTTCATTTTTAAAATTTTTTCTCGAAATCTATGAGTTAACCCCTACGAAAATATTGAATTTTTAGGTATATGATATATATACTTAAGTCTATGATCTTTAGTGTTGTTTTAAAATTTCTAAACACATTCTACATATGTATTAATGTATATTAAACTCTTTTTCATGGTACGTGGGCATCATTTTATTTTTTTGCCAATTAATTTAGTAAAACTTCATAATATTTCCTAAATTGGTGGACTAACCACTATAAAATCGCTATTTTCTAAAGAAACCGAGACAACAAAAGTTCCAAACCTCTTTAGCCTTCATCATATGTTAGTGAAGGATGCAACTATACATTAAAACAGAATTTTCATTTTTATAAATTTTTCTCAAAATCTATGAGTTAACCCCTACGGAAATATTGAATTTTTAGGTAAATGATATATATACTTAAGTCTATGATCTTTAGTGTTGTTTTGAAATTTCTAAACACATTCTAAATTTGTTTAAATGTATATTAAACTCATTTTCATGGTACGTGGGCATCATTTTAATTTTTTGCAAATTAATTTAGTAAAACTTCATAATACTCCCTAAATTGGTGGACTAACCACTATAAAATCGCTATTTTCTAAAGAAACCGAGACAACAAAAGTTCCAAACCTCTTTGACCTTCATCATATGTTAGTGAAGGATGCAACTATACATTAAAACATAATTTTCATTTTTATAATTTTTCTCGAAATCTATGAGTCAACCCCTACGGAAATATTGAATTTTTAGGTAAATGATATATATACTTAAGTCTATGATCTTTAGTGTTGTTTTGAAATTTCTAAACACTTTCTACATTTGTATTAATGTATATTAAACTCTTTCTCATGGTACGTGGGCATCATTTTAATTTTTTGCCAATTAATTTAGTAAAACTTCATAATACTCCCTAAATTGGTGGACTAACCACTATAAAATCCCTATTTTCTAATGAAACGGAGACAACAAAAGTTCCAAACCTCTTTGACCTTCATCATATGTTAGTGAAGGATGCAACAATGCATTAAAACATAATTTTCATTTTCTAAAAATTTTCTCGAAATCTATGAGTTAACCCCTACGGAAATATTGAATTTTTAGGTAAATGATATATATACTTAAGTCTATGATCTTTAGTGTTGTTTTGAAATTTTTTTAAACACTTTCTACATTTGTATTAATGTATATTAAACTCATTCTCATGGTACGTGGGCATCATTTTAATTTTGTGCCAATTAATTTAGTAAAACTTCATAATACTCCCTAAATTGGTGGACTAACCACTATAAAATCGCTATTTTCTAATGAAACGGAGACAACAAAAGTTCCAAACCTCTTTGACCTTCATCATATGTTTGTGAAGGATGCAACAATGCATTAAAACATAATTTTCATTTTCTAAATTTTTTCTCGAAATCTATGAGTTAACCCCTACGGAAATATTAAATTTTTAGGTAAATGATATATATACTTAAGTCTATGATCTTTAGTGTTGTTTTGAAATTTATAAACACTTTCTACATTTGTATTAATGTATATTAAAATCTTTTCATGGTACGTGGGCATCATTTTAATTTTTTGCCAATTAATTTAGTAAAACTTCATAATACTCCCTAAATTGGTGGACTAACCACTATAAAATCGCTATTTTCTAAAGAAACCGAGACAAAAAAAATTCCAAACCTCTTTGACCTTCATCATATGTTAGTGAAGGATGCAACAATGCATTAAAACAGAATTTTCATTTTTTAAAATTTTTCTCGAAATCTATGAGTTAACCCCTACGAAAATATTGAATTTTTAGGTTAATGATATATATACTTAAGTCTATGATCTTTAGTGTTGTTTTGAAATTTATAAACACTTTCTACATTTGTATTAATGTATACTAAACTCTTTTTCATGGTACGTGGGCATCATTTTAATTTTTTTCCAATTAATTTAGTAAAACTTCATAATACTCCCTAAATTGGTGGACTAACCACTATAAAATCGCTATTTTCTAAAGAAACCGAGACAAAAAAAGTTCCAAACCTCTTTGACCTTCATCATATGTTAGTGAAGGATGCAACAATGCATTAAAACAGAATTTTCATTTTTAAAATTTTTCTCGAAATCTATGAGTTAACCCCTACGAAAATATTGAATTTTTAGGTAAATGATATATATACTTAAGTCTATGATCTTTAGTGTTGTTTTAAAATTTCTAAACATATTCTACATTAGTATTAATGTATATTAAACTCTTTCTCATGGTACGTGGGCATCATTTTAATTTTTTGCCAATTAATTTAGTAAAACTTCATAATACTCCCTAAATTGGTGGACTAACCACTATAAATCCCTATTTTCTAATGAAACGGAGACAACAAAAGTTCCAAACCTCTTTGACCTTCATCATATGTTAGTGAAGGATGCAACAATGCATTAAAACATAATTTTCATTTTTTAAAATTTTCTCGAAATCTATGAGTTAACCCCTACGGAAATATTGAATTTTTAGGTAAATGATATATATACTTAAGTCTATGATCTTTAGTGTTGTTTTGAAATTTCTAAACACTTTCTACATTTGTATTAATGTATATTAAACTCTTTCTCATGGTACGTGGGCATCATTTTAATTTTTTGCCAATTAATTTAGTAAAACTTCATAATACTCCCTAAATTGGTGGACTAACCACTATAAAATCGCTATTTTCTAAAGAAACCGAGACAACAAAAATTCCAAACCTCTTTGACCTTCATCATATGTTAGTGAAGGATGCAACAATGCATTAAAACATAATTTTCATTTTTTAAAAATTTTCTTGAAATCTATGAGTTAACCCCTACGAAAATATTGAATTTTTAGGTAAATGATATATATACTTAAGTCTATGATCTTTAGTGTTGTTTTGAAATTTCTAAACACATTCTAAATTTTTTTAAATGTATATTAAACTCATTCTCATGGTACGTGGGCATCATTTTAATTTTTTGCAATTAATTTAGTAAAACTTCATAATACTCCCTAAATTGGTGGACTAACCACTATAAAATCGCTATTTTCTAAAGAAACCGAGACAACAAAAGTTCCAAACCTCTTTGGTCTTCATCATATGTTAGTGAAGGATGCAACTATACATTAAAACATAATTTTCATTTTTATAATTTTTTCTCGAAATCTATGAGTTAACCCCTACGGAAATATTGAATTTTTAGGTAAATGATATATATACTTAAGTCTATGATCTTTAGTGTTGTTTTGAAATTTCTAAACACTTTCTACATTTGTATTAATGTATATTAAACTCTTTCTCATGGTACGTGGGCATCATTTTATTTTTTGCCAATTAATTTAGTAAAACTTCATAATACTCCCTAAATTGGTGGACTAACCACTATAAAATCGCTATTTTCTAAAGAAACCGAGACAACAAAAATTCCAAACCTCTTTGACCTTCATCATATGTTAGTGAAGGATGCAACTATACAATAAAACATAATTTTCATTTTTTAAAATTTTTCTCGAAATCTATGAGTTCACCCCTACAAAAATATTGAATTTTTAGGTAATTGATATATATACTTAAGTGTATGATCTTTAGTGTTATTTTAAAATTTATAAACACATTCTAAATTTGTATTAATGTATATTAAACTCATCCTCATGGTACGTGGGCATCATTTTAATTTTTTGCCAATTAATTTAGTAAAACTTCATAATACTCCCTAAATTGGTGGACTAACCACTATAAAATCGCTATTTTCTAATGAAACGGAGACAACAAAAGTTCCAAACCTCTTTGACCTTCATCATATGTTAGTGAAGGATGCAACAATGCATTAAAACATAATTTTCATTTTCTTAAAATTTTCTCGAAATCTATGAGTTAACCCCTACGGAAATATTGAATTTTTAGGTAAATGATATATATACTTAAGTCTATGATCTTTAGTGTTGTTTTGAAATTTCTAAACACTTTCTACATATGTATTAATGTATATTAAACTCATTCTCATGGTACGTGGGCATCATTTTAATTTTTTGCCAATTAATTTAGTAAAACTTCATAATACTCCCTAAATTGGTGGACTAACCACTATAAAATCGCTATTTTCTAATGAAACGGAGACAACAAAAGTTCCAAACCTCTTTGACCTTCATCATATGTTTGTGAAGGATGCAACAATGCATTAAAACATAATTTTCATTTTCTAAATTTTTTCTCGAAATCTATGAGTTAACCCCTACGGAAATATTAATTTTTAGGTAAATGATATATATACTTAAGTCTATAATCTTTAGTGTTGTTTTGAAATTTATAAACACTTTCTACATTTGTATTAATGTATATTAAAATCTTTTTCATGGTACGTGGGCATCATTTTAATTTTTTGCCAATTAATTTAGTAAAACTTCATAATACTCCCTAAATTGGTGGACTAACCACTATAAAATCGCTATTTTCTAAAGAAACCGAGACAAAAAAATTCCAAACCTCTTTGACCTTCATCATATGTTAGTGAAGGATGCAACAATGCATTAAAACAGAATTTTCATTTTTTAAAATTTTTCTCGAAATCTATGAGTTAACCCCTACGAAAATATTGAATTTTTAGGTTAATGATATATATACTTAAGTCTATGATATTAAGTGTTGTTTTAAAATTTCTAAACATATTCTACATTAGTATTAATGTATATTAAACTCTTTCTCATGGTACGTGGGCATCATTTTAATTTTTTGCCAATTAATTTAGTAAAACTTCATAATACTCCCTAAATTGGTGGACTAACCACTATAAAATCCCTATTTTCTAATGAAACGGAGACAACAAAAGTTCCAAACCTCTTTGACCTTCATCATATGTTAGTGAAGGATGCAACAATGCATTAAAACATAATTTTCATTTTTTAAAAATTTTCTCGAAATCTATGAGTTAACCCCTACGAAATATTGAATTTTTAGGTAAATGATATATATACTTAAGTCTATGATCTTTAGTGTTGTTTTAAAATTTTTAAACACATTCTACATTTGTATTAATGTATATTAAACTCTTTCTCATGGTACGTGGGCATCATTTTAATTTTTTGCCAATTAATTTAGTAAAACTTCATAATACTCCCTAAATTGGTGGACTAACCACTATAAAATCGCTATTTTCTAAAGAAACGGAGACAACAAAAGTTCCAAACCTCTTTGACCTTCATCATATGTTACTGAAGGATGCAACAATGCATTAAAACATAATTTTCATTTTTTAAAATTTTCTCGAAATCTATGAGTTAACCCCTACGAAAATATTGAATTTTTAGGTAAATGATATATATACTTAAGTCTATGATCTTTAGTGTTGTTTTAAAATTTTTAAACACATTCTACATATGTATTAATGTATATTAAACTCTTTCTCATGGTACGTGGGCATCATTTTAATTTTTTGCCAATTAATTTAGTAAAACTTCATAATACTCCCTAAATTGGTGGACTAACCACTATAAAATCGCTATTTTCTAAAGAAACCGAGACAACAAAAGTTCCAAACCTCTTTGACCTTCATCATATGTTAGTGAAGGATGCAACAATGCATTAAAACAGAATTTTCATTTTTTAAAAATTTTCTCGAAATCTATGAGTTAACCCCTACGGAAATATTGAATTTTTAGGTAAATGATATATATACTTAAGTCTATGATCTTTAGTGTTGTTTTAAAATTTCTAAACACATTCTACATTTGTATTAATGTATATTAAACTCTTTCTCATGGTACGTGGGCATCATTTTAATTTTTTGCCAATTAATTTAGTAAAACTTCATAATACTCCCTAAATTGGTGGACTAACCACTATAAAATCGCTATTTTCTAAAGAAACCGAGACAACAAAAGTTCCAAACCTCTTTGACCTTCATCATATGTTAGTGAAGGATGCAACAATGCATTAAAACATAATTTTCATTTTTTAAAAATTTTCTCGAAATCTATGAGTTAACCCCTACGGAAATATTGAATTTTTAGGTAAATGATATATATACTTAAGTCTATGATCTTTAGTGTTGTTTTGAAATTTCTAAACACTTTCTACATTTGTATTAATGTATATTAAATTCTTTCTCATGGTACGTGGGCATCATTTTAATTTTTTGCCAATTAATTTAGTAAAACTTCATAATACTCCATAAATTGGTGGACTAACCACTATAAAATCGCTATTTTCTAATGAAACGGAGACAACAAAAGTTCCAAACCTCTTTGGCCTTCATCATATGTTAGTGAAGGATGCAACTATACATTAAAACAGAATTTTCATTTTTATAAATTTTTCTCGAAATCTATGAGTTAACCCCATACGGAAATATTGAATTTTTAGGTAAATGATATATATACTTAAGTCTATGATCTTTAGTGTTGTTTTAAAATTTTTAAACACATTCTACATTTGTATTAATGTATATTAAACTCATTCTCATGGTACGTGGGCATCATTTTAATTTTTGGCCAATTAATTTGGTAAAACTTCATAATACTCCCTAAATTAGTGGACTAACCACTATAAAATCGCTATTTTCTAAAGAAACGAGACAAAAAAGTTCCAAACCTCTTTGACCTTCATCATATGTTAGTGAAGGATGCAACTATACATTAAAACATAATTTTCATTTTTAAAATTTTTCTCGAAATCTATGAGTTAACCCCTACGAAAATATTGAATTTTTAGGTATATGATATATATACTTAAGTCTATGATCTTTAGTGTTGTTTTAAATTTCTAAACACATTCTACATATGTATTAATGTATATTAAACTCTTTCTCATGGTACGTGGGCATCATTTTAATTTTTTGCCAATTAATTTAGTAAAACTTCATAATACTTCCTAAATTGGTGGACTAACCACTATAAAATCGCTATTTTCAAAGAAACCGAGAAAACAAAAGTTCCAAACCTCTTTGACCTTCATCATATGTTAGTGAAGGATGCAACTATACATTAAAACATAATTTTCATTTTTAAATTTTTTTCTCGAAATCTATGAGTTAACCCCTACGAAAATATGAATTTTTAGGTATATGATATATATACTTAAGTCTATGATCTTTAGTGTTGTTTTAAAATTTCTAAACACATTCTACATATGTATTAATGTATATTAAACTCTTTTTCATGGTACGTGGGCATCATTTTATTTTTTTTGCCAATTAATTTAGTAAAACTTCATAATACTTCCTAAATTGGTGGACTAACCACTATAAAATCGCTATTTCTAAAGAAACCGAGACAACAAAAGTTCCAAACCTCTTTGGCCTTCATCATATGTTAGTGAAGGATGCAACTATACATTAAAACAGAATTTTCATTTTTAAAAAATTTTCTCAAAATCTATGAGTTAACCCCTACGAAAATATTAATTTTTAGGTAAATGATATATATACTTAAGTCTATGATCTTTAGTGTTGTTTTGAAATTTCTAAACACATTCTAAATTTGTATTAATGTATATTAAACTCATTCTCATGGTACGTGGGCATCATTTTAAGTTTTTGCAAATTAATTTAGTAAAACTTCATAATTCTCCCTAAATTGGTGGACTAACCACTATAAAATCGCTATTTTCTAAAGAAACCGAGACAACAAAGTTCCAAACCTCTTTGGTCTTCATCATATGTTAGTGAAGGATGCAACTATACATTAAAACATAATTTTCATTTTTATAATTTTTTCTCGAAATCTATGAGTCAACCCCTACGGAAATATTGAATTTTTAGGTAAATGATATATATACTTAAGTTTATGATCTTTAGTGTTGTTTTGAAATTTCTAAACACTTTCTACATTTGTATTAATGTATATTAAACTCTTTCTCATGGTACGTGGGCATCATTTTAATTTTTTGCCAATTAATTTAGTAAAACTTCATAATACTCCCTAAATTGGTGGACTAACCACTATAAAATCGCTATTTTCTAATGAAACGGAGACAACAAAAGTTCCAAACCTCTTTGACCTTCATCATATGTTAGTGAAGGATGCAACAATGCATTAAAACATAATTTTCATTTTCTAAAAATTTTCTCGAAATCTATGAGTTACCCCTACGGAAATATTGAATTTTTAGGTAAATGATATATATACTTAAGTCTATGATCTTTAGTGTTGTGTTGAAATTTTTTTAAACACTTTCTACATTTGTATTAATGTATATTAGACTCTTTCTCATGGTACGTGGGCATCATTTTATTTTTTTGCCAATTAATTTAGTAAAACTTCATAATACTCCCTAAATTGGTGGACTAACTACTATAAAATCGCTATTTTCTAAAGAAACCGAGACAACAAAAATTCCAAACCTCTTTGACCTTCATCATATGTTAGTGAAGGATGCAACTATACATTAAAACATAATTTTCATTTTTAAAAATTTTTCTCGAAATCTATGAGTCAACCCCTACAAAAATATTGAATTTTTAGGTAATTGATATATATACTTAAGTGTATGATCTTTAGTGTTATTTTAAAATTTATAAACACATTTTTCATTTGTATTAATGTATATTAAACTCATCCTCATGGTACGTGGGCATCATTTTAATTTTTTGCCAATTAATTTAGTAAAACTTCATAATACTCCCTAAATTGGTGGACTAACCACTATAAAATCGCTATTTTCTAAAGAAACCGAGACAACAAAAGTTCCAAACCTCTTTGACCTTCATCATATGTTAGTGAAGGATGCAACAATGCATTAAAACAGAATTTTCATTTTTTAAAAATTTTCTCGAAATCTATGAGTTAACCCCTACGAAAATATTGAATTTTTAGGTAAATGATATATATACTTAAGTGTATGATCTTTAGTGTTGTTTTAAAATTTTTAAACACATTCTACATATGTATTAATGTAACTCTTTCTCATGGTACCTGGGCATCATTTTAATTTTTTGCCAATTAATTTAGTAAAACTTCATAATACTCCCTAAATTGGTGGACTAACCACTATAAAATCCCTATTTTCTAATGAAACGGAGACAACAAAAGTTCCAAACCTCTTTGACCTTCATCATATGTTAGTGAAGGATGCAACAATGCATTAAAACATAATTTTCATTTTCTAAAAATTTTCTCGAAATCTATGAGTTAACCCCTACGGAAATATTGAATTTTTAGGTAAATGATATATATACTTAAGTCTATGATCTTTAGTGTTGTTTTGAAATTTCTAAACACTTTCTACATTTGTATTAATGTATATTAAACTCATTCTCATGGTACGTGGGCATCATTTTAATTTTGTGCCAATTAATTTAGTAAAACTTCATAATACTCCCTAAATTGGTGGACTAACCACTATAAAATCGCTATTTTCTGAAAACGGAGACAACAAAAGTTCCAAACCTCTTTGACCTTCATCATATGTTAGTGAAGGATGCAACAATGCATTAAAACATAATTTTCATTTTTTAAAAATTTTCTCGAAATCTATGAGTTAACCCCTACGGAAATATTGAATTTTTAGGTAAATGATATATATACTTAAGTCTATGATCTTTAGTGTTGTTTTAAAATTTCTAAACACATTCTACATTTGTATTAATGTATATTAAACTCTTTTCATGGTACGTGGGCATCATTTTAATTTTTTGCCAATTAATTTAGTAAAACTTCATAATACTCCCTAAATTGGTGGACTAACCACTATAAAATCGCTATTTTCTAAAGAAACCGAGACAAAAAAAGTTCCAAACCTCTTTGACCTTCATCATATGTTAGTGAAGGATGCAACAATGCATTAAAACAGAATTTTCATTTTTTAAAATTTTCTCGAAATCTATGAGTTAACCCCTACGAAAATATTGAATTTTAGGTAATGATATATATACTTAAGTCTATGATCTTAGTGTTGTTTTTAAATTTCTAAACACATTCTACATTAGTATTAATGTATATTAAACTCTTTCTCATGGTACGTGGGCATCATTTTAATTTTTTGCCAATTAATTTAGTAAAACTTCATAATACTCCCTAAATTGGTGGACTAACCACTATAAAATCGCTATTTTCTAATGAAACGGAGACAACAAAAGTTCCAAACCTCTTTGACCTTCATCATATGTTAGTGAAGGATGCAACAATGCATTAAAACATAATTTTCATTTTTAAAAATTTTCTCGAAATCTATGAGTTAACCCCTACGGAAATATTGAATTTTAGGTAAATGATATATATACTTAAGTCTATGATCTTTAGTGTTGTGTTGAAATTTTTAAACACTTTCTACATTTGTATTAATGTATATTAAACTCTTTCTCATGGTACGTGGGCATCATTTTATTTTTTTGCCAATTAATTTAGTAAAACTTCATAATACTCCCAAAATTGGTGGACTAACCACTATAAAATCGCTATTTTCTAAAGAAACCGAGACAACAAAAGTTCCAAACCTCTTTGACCTTCATCATATGTTAGTGAAGGATGCAACTATACATTAAAACATAATTTTCATTTTTAAAAATTTTTCTCGAAATCTATGAGTTAACCCCTACAAAAATATTGAATTTTTAGGTAATTGATATATATACTTAAGTGTATGATCTTTAGTGTTATTTTAAAATTTCTAAACACTTCTAAATTTGTATTAATGTATATTAAACTCATCCATGGTACGTGGGCATCATTTTAATTTTTGCCAATTAATTTAGTAAAACTTCATAATACTCCCTAAATTGGTGGACTAACCACTATAAAATCGCTATTTTCTAAGAAACGAGACAACAAAAGTTCCAAACCTCTTTGACCTTCATCATATGTTAGTGAAGGATGCAACAATGCATTAAAACAGAATTTTCATTTTTTAAAAATTTTCTCGAAATCTATGAGTTAACCCCTACGAAATATTGAATTTTTAGGTAAATGATATATATACTTAAGTGTATGATCTTTAGTGTTGTTTTAAAATTTCTAAACACATTCTACATTTGTATTAATGTATATTAAACTCTTTCTCATGGTACGTGGGCATCATTTTAATTTTTTGCCAATTAATTTAGTAAAACTTCATAATACTCCCTAAATTGGTGGACTAACCACTATAAAATCGCTATTTCTAATGAAACGGAGACAACAAAAGTTCCAAACCTCTTTGACCTTCATCATATGTTAGTGAAGGATGCAACAATGCATTAAAACATAATTTTCATTTTTAAAAATTTTCTCGAAATCTATGAGTTAACCCTACGAAAATATTGAATTTTTAGGTAAATGATATATATACTTAAGTCTATGATCTTTAGTGTTGTTTTGAAATTTCTAAACACTTTCTACATATGTATTAATGTATATTAAACTCATTCTCATGGGTACGTGGGCATCATTTTAATTTTGTGCCAATTAATTTAGTAAAACTTCATAATACTCCCTAAATTGGTGGACTAACCACTATAAAATCGCTATTTTCTAATGAAACGGAGACAACAAAAGTTCCAAACCTCTTTGACCTTCATCATATGTTTGTGAAGGATGCAACAATGCATTAAAACATAATTTTCATTTTTTAAAAATTTTTCTCGAAATCTATGAGTTAACCCCTACGGAAATATTGAATTTTTAGGTAAATGATATATATACTTAAGTCTATAATCTTTAGTGTTGTTTTGAAATTTATAAACACTTTCTACATTTGTATTAATGTATATTAAACTCTTTTTCATGGTACGTGGGCATCATTTTATTTTTTTGCCAATTAATTTAGTAAAACTTCATAATACTCCCTAAATTGGTGGACTAACCACTATAAAATCGCTATTTTCTAAGAAACCGAGACAAAAAAATTCCAACCTCTTTGACCTTCATCATATGTTAGTGAAGGATGCAACAATGCATTAAAACAGAATTTTCATTTTTTAAATTTTTTCTCGAAATCTATGAGTTAACCCCTACGAAAATATTGAATTTTTAGGTTAATGATATATATACTTAAGTCTATGATATTAAGTGTTGTTTTAAAATTTCTAAACATATTGTACATTAGTATTAATGTATATTAAACTCTTTCTCATGGTACGTCGGCATCATTTTAATTTTTTACCAATTAATTTAGTAAAACTTCATAATACTCCCTAAATTGGTGGACTAACCACTATAACACTATAATCCTATTTTCTAATGAAACGGAGACAACAAAAGTTCCAAACCTCTTTGACCTTCATCATATGTTAGTGAAGGATGCAAAATGCATTAAAACATAATTTTCATTTTCTAAAATTTTCTCGAAATCTATGAGTTAACCCCTACGAAATATTGAATTTTAGGTAAATGATATATATACTTAAGTCTATGATCTTAAGTGTTGTTTTTAAATTTCTAAACACTTTCTACATTTGTATTAATGTATATTAAACTCTTTCTCATGGTACATGGGCATCATTTTAATTTTTTGCCAATTAATTTAGTAAAACTTCATAATACTCCCTAAATTGGTGGACTAACCACTATAAAATCGCTATTTTCTAAGAAACCGAGACAACAAAAATTCCAAACCTCTTTGACCTTCATCATATGTTAGTGAAGGATGCAACAATGCATTAAAACATAATTTTCATTTTTTAAAATTTTCTCGAAATCTATGAGTTAACCCCTACGGAAATATTGAATTTTAGGTAAATGATATATACTTAAGTCTATGATCTTTAGTGTTGTTTTGAAATTTCTAAACACATTCTAAATTTTTTTAAATGTATATTAAACTCTTTCTCATGGTACGTGGGCATCATTTTAATTTTTTGCCAATTAATTTAGTAAAACTTCATAATACTCCCTAAATTGGTGGACTAACCACTATAAAATCGCTATTTTCTAAGAAACCGAGACAACAAAAGTTCCAAACCTCTTTGACCTTCATCATATGTTAGTGAAGGATGCAACTATACATTAAAACATAATTTTCATTTTTTAAAAATTTTCTCGAAATCTATGAGTTAACCCCTACGAAAATATTGAATATTTAGGTAAATGATATATATACTTAAGTCTATGATCTTTAGTGTTGTTTTAAAATTTCTAAACACATTCTACATTAGTATTAATGTATATTAAACTCATCCTCATGGTATGTGGGCATCATTTTAATTTTTTGCCAATTAATTTAGTAAAACTTCATAATACTCCCTAAATTGGTGGACTAACCACTATAAAATCGCTATTTTCTAAGAAACGGAGACAACAAAAGTTCCAAACCTCTTTGACCTTCATCATATGTTAGTGAAGGATGCAACAATGCATTAAAACATAATTTTCATTTTAAAATTTTCTTGAAATCTATGAGTTAACCCTACGAAATATTGAATTTTTAGGTAATGATATATATACTTAAGTCTATGATCTTTAGTGTTGTTTTGAAATTTTTAACACATTTCTACATTTGTATTAATGTATATTAAACTCTTTCTCATGGTACGTGGGCATCATTTTAATTTTTTGCCAATTAATTTAGTAAAACTTCATAATACTCCCTAAATTGGTGGACTAACCACTATAAAATCGCTATTTTCTAAAGAAACCGAGACAACAAAAGTTCCAAACCTCTTTGACCTTCATCATATGTTAGTGAAGGATGCAACAATGCATTAAAACAGATTTTCATTTTTAAATTTTCTCGAAATCTATGAGTTAACCCCTACGAAAATATTGAATTTTTAGGTAAATGATATATATATACTTAAGTCTATGATCTTTAGTGTTGTTTTAAAATTTCTAAACAAATTCTACATTAGTATTAATGTATATTAAACTCTTTCTCATGGTACGTGGGCATCATTTAAATTTTTTGCCAATTAATTTAGTAAAACTTCATAATACTCCCTAAATGGTGGACTAACCACTATAAATCCCTATTTTCTAATGAAACGGAGACAACAAAAGTTCCAAACCTCTTTGACCTTCATCATATCTTAGCGAAGGATGCAACTATACATTAAACATAATTTTCATTTTTAAAATTTTTCTCGAAATCTATGAGTTAACCCCTACGAAAATATTGAATTTTTAGGTAATGATATATATACTTAAGTGTATGATCTTTAGTGTTATTTTAAAATTTCTAAACACATTCTAAATTTGTATTAATGTATATTAAACTCATCCTCATGGTACGTGGGCATCATTTTAATTTTTTGCCAATTAATTTAGTAAAACTTCATAATACTACCTAAATTGGTGGACTAACCACTATAAAATCGCTATTTTCTAAAGAAATCGAGACAACAAAAGTTCCAAACATCTTTGACCTTCATCATATGTTAGTGAAGGATGCAACAATGCATTAAAACAGAATTTTCATTTTTTAAAAATTTTCTCAAAATCTATGAGTTAACCCCTACGAAAATATTGAATTTTTAGGTAAATGATATATATACTTATGTCTATGATCTTTAGTATTGTTTTAAAATTTTTAAACACATTCTACATATGTATTAATGTAACTCTTTCTCATGGTACCTGGGCATCATTTTAATTTTTTGCCAATTAATTTAGTAAAACTTCATAATACTACCTAAATTGGTGGACTAACCACTATAAAATCGCTATTTTCTAAAGAAACCGAGACAAAAAAAGTTCCAAACCTCTTTGACCTTCATCATATGTTAGTGAAGGATGCAACTATACATTAAAACATAATTTTCATTTTTAAAAAAATTTCTCGAAATCTATGAGTTCACCCCTACAAAAATATTGAATTTGTAGGCAATTGATATATATACTTAAGTGTATGTTCTTTAGTGTTATTTTAAAATTTCTAAACACATTCTAAATTTGTATTAATGTATATTAAACTCATTCTCATGGTACGTGGGCATCATTTTAAGTTTTTGCAAATTAATTTAGTAAAACTTCATAATTCTCCCTAAATTGGTGGACTAACCACTATAAAATCGCTATTTTCTTAAGAAACCGAGACAACAAAAGTTTTAAATCTCTTTGGCCTTCATCATATGTTAGTGAAGGATGCAACTATACATTAAAACATAATTTTCATTTTTATAATTTTTCTCGAAATCTATGAGTCACCCCTACGGAAATATTGAATTTTTAGGTAAATGATATATATACTTAAGTCTATGATCTTTAGTGTTGTTTTGAAATTTCTAAACACTTTCTACATTTGTATTAATGTATATTAAAATCTTTCTCATGGTACGTGGGCATCATTTTAATTTTTTGCCAATTAATTTAGTAAAACTTCATAATACTCCCTAAATTGGTGGACTAACCACTATAAAATCGCTATTTTCTAATGAAACCGAGACAACAAAATTTTCAAACCTCTTTGACCTTCATCATATGTTAGTGAAGGATGCAACTATACATTAAAACAGATTTTTCATTTTTTAAAAAATTTTCTCGAAATCTATGAGTTAACCCCTACGAAAATATTGAATATTTAGGTAAATGATATATATACTTAAGTCTATTATCTTTAGTGTTGTTTTTAAATTTCTAAACACATTCTACATTAGTATTAATGTATATTAAACTCATCCTCATGGTATGTGGGCATCATTTTAATTTTTTGCCAATTATTTAGTAAAACTTCATAATACTCCTAAATTGGTGGACTAACCACTATAAAATCGCTATTTTCTAATGAAACTGAGACAACAAAAGTTCCAAAACTCTTTGACCTTCATCATATGTTAGTGAAGGATGCAACTATACATTAAAACATAATTTTCATTTTTAAAAAATTTTCTCGAAATCTATGAGTTAACCCCTACAAAAATATTGAATTTTTAGGTAATTGATATATATACTTAAGTGTATGATCTTTAGTGTTATTTTAAAATTTCTAAACAAATTCTACATTTGTATTAATGTATATTAAACTCTTTCTCATGGTACGTGGGCATCATTTTAATTTTTTGCCAATTAATTTAGTAAAACTTCATAATACTCCCTAAATTGGTGGACTAACCACTATAAATTCGCTATTTTCTAAAGAAACCGAGACAAAAAAAATTCCAAACCTCTTTGACCTTCATCATATGTTAGTGAAGGATGCAACTATACATTAAAACATAATTTTCATTTTTAAAAAATTTTCTCGAAATCTATGAGTTCACCCCTACAAAAATATTAATTTTTAGGTAATTGAATATATACTTAAGTGTATGATCTTTAGTGTTATTTTAAAATTTCTAAACAACATTCTAAATTGGTATTAATGTATATTAACTCATTCTCATGGTACGTGGGCATCATTTTAAGTTTTGCAAATTAATTTAGTAAAACTTCATAATTCTCCCTAAATTGGTGGACTAACCACTATAAAATCGCTATTTTCTTAAGAACCGAGACAAAAAGTTTTCAAACCTCTTTGACCTTCATCATATGTTAGTGAAGGATGCAACAATACATTAAACAGAATTTTCATTTTTATAATTTTTTCTCGAAATCTATGAGTAACCCCTACGAAAATATGAATTTTTAGGTAAATGATATATATACTTAAGTCTATGATCTTTAGTGTTGTTTTAAATTTCTAAACACTTTCTAATTGTATTAATGTATATTAAACTCTTTCTCATGGTACGTGGGCATCATTTTAATTTTTTGCCAATTAATTTAGTAAAACTTCATAATACTCCTAAATTGGTGGACTAACCACTATAAAATCGCTATTTTCTATGAAACCGAGACAACAAAAGTTCCAAACCTCTTTGACCTTCATCATATGTTAGTGAAGGATGCAACAATGCATTAAAACAGAATTTTCATTTTTAAAAATTTTCTCGAAATCTATGAGTTAACCCCTACAAAAATATTAAATTTTAGGTAATGATATATATACTTAGTCTATGATCTTTAGTGTTATTTTAAAATTCTAACACATTCTAAATTTGTATTAATGTATATTAAACTCATTCTCATGGTACGTGGGCATCATTTTAATTTTTGCCAATTAATTTAGTAAAACTTCATAATACTCCTAAATTGGTGGACTAACCACTATAAAATCGCTATTTTCTAAGAAACGGAGACAACAAAATTCCAAACCTCTTTGACTTCATCATATGTTAGTGAAGGATGCAACAATGCATTAAAACATAATTTTCATTTTTAATTTTTCTCGAAATCTATGATTAACCCCTACGAAAATATGAATTTTTAGGTAAATGTATATATACTTAAGTGTATGATCTTTAGTGTTGTTTTAAAATTTAAACACTTTCTCATTTGTATAATGTATATTAAACTCATTCTCATGGTACGTGGGCATCATTTTAATTTTTTGCCAATTAATTTAGTAAAACTTCATAATACTCCCCTAAATTGGTGGACTAACCACTATAAATCGCTATTTTCTAAAGAACCGAGACAACAAAAGTTCCAAACCTCTTTGACCTTCATCATATGTTAGTGAAGGATGCAACTAATGCTTATAAAACATAATTTTTCATTTTTAAAAAATTTTCTCGAAATCTATGAGTTCACCCCTACAAAATTTGAATTTTTAGGTAAATAATATATACTTAAGTGTATGATCTTTAGTGTTTTTTAAAATTTTCTAAACACATTCTACATTTGTATTAATGTATATTAAACTCTTTCTCATGGTACGTGGGCATCATTTTAATTTTTGCAATTA